>NC_064816.1:35571853-35707581 GCF_023721935.1 Panthera uncia
GCTGGCGAGGATGTGGAGAAATGGGAACCCTCTTGCGCTGTTGGTGGGAATGCAAACTGGTGCAGCTGCTCTGGAAAACAGTGTGGAGGTTCCTCAAAAAATTAAAAATAGAGCTACCTTGTGACCCAGCAACAGCACTGCTAAGAATTTACCCTAGGGATATAGGGGTGCTGATGCATAGGGGCACTTGTACCCCAATGTTTATAGCAGCACTTTCAACAATAGCCAAATTATGGAAAGAGCCTAAATGTCCATCAAGTGATGCATGGATAAAGAAGCTGTGGTATATATATACAATGGAATACTAGTTGGCAATGAGGAAGAATAAAATCATTCCAGTTGCAGCAACGTGGATGGAACTGGAGGCTGTCGTGCTAAGTGAAATAAGTCATACAGAGAAAGACAGATACCATATGTTTTTACCCATATGTGGATCCTAAGAAACTTAACAGAAGACCATGGGTGAGGGGAAGGGGGATAAAAAGGTTAGAGAGGGAGGGAGGCAAACCATAAGAGACTCTTAAAAACTGAGAATAAACTGAGGGTTGATGGGGGTGGAAGGGATGGGAAAGTGGGTGATGGGCATTGAGGAGGGCACCTGTTGGGATGAGCACTGGGTGTTGTACAGAAACCAATTTGATAATAAATTTCATATTAAAAAAAATAATAGTTGACTTTGTATCTTGCCTGAATATATAAAATGTGCTTTCAAAACTTTGTTCACGCAGACACAGGCATGTCATTTCTCTGTGACCTGCTTTTCTCATGTATCAATGTATTAAGAAGCCCCTCCCCTTCCCGCTTCTTTGAATAACTGGATCTGCTTTCATTGCAAAGTTGTGCAGTTGCTCATATAACCATCCACTCTGAATGCTTTGTTAAAATGAGGGAAAAAATTATTATAAGTAAAGAGGAATAATGGTGATATTTGAGGAAGAAGTCAACACTTCAAGGACAAGAAAGAAAGAAAGAAAGAAAGAAAGAAAGGATAGAATGAATAAGAAAAAAAAAAGTCTCCAAGAAGAAGAAACAAAGAAGAAAAGGTGCACCAGGAACAATGATAAGAATTATTTTATTTCCAGAGGAAGGAAAGGCCCAGTAGATGAATGTCAGGAAGGCATCCAGTTCTGCTTCCGCCCCTGTAGAGCTGTGTGACCATGGATGAAGTGCTCTGCTTCAGTTTCCACATCAGGAGAATGAGGACGGTCAGAACAAAGCCATGCAGTGTCTTCACCTGAGACATTAAAAACAGACAGTGTCTTAATTGGGTTTCCTCAAACCAGGACCTTAGATGAGAACTTGGGTGCAGGTAGTTTCTTGGAGAAGCCCAGAAGCTGAGGGAGGGAACAGGAAGAGTGAGATAGAAAAGGGAGAAAAGCTAATAAGGGGTGTGGGGTCCATACCCACAGTATACTACTGAAATCAAAGGGATCCATCATCCTAGGGAACCTCAGAGGAACCAGGACAGGGGTGCTGGGGCCATTTTCCCACTGACTTCTGACCCTCATTGGTTGGGGTTGACTTGTAGGGCATACTAAACCCCCTCCCACCCTGAAGTTCCAGATTTGTCTTGTTGCAAGAGGAGTCATTTCCATGGTGTTGGAGAAAGTCCCAAGGTAGAGAGCAGAGACTTTCCAGCACTTGAATTGTGAGCTGTTGCACACTGGAGACCTTTTATCTCAAGCTGCAGGTGAACACACAGGTGGGCTGCACCGAGGAGGAGCAGGCTGAGAAAAGCATTTTGCTGGAGGGAAACAGAAGCACTGAACCTCAGTCCTGACATGACTACTAAATATTGTTTGACTTCAAGTAAGAACTTAAGTCTTCTGTGCCTTTAACCGTCTCTTCTCTATTACGAGAAAGGGGAAGGAGACTCTTTCATTGTGAGCCCATACTGTGGGCTAGACAAATCCCCTGGGGATTCCCAAGGATGATCTCTATCTTCCTAAGGACCAAGAGAAGTTATGTTTTTTAAAATGTTTATTTATTTATTCTGAGAAAGAGATAGAGAGTGAGCAGGGTAGGGGCAGAGAGAGAGAGGGAGACAGAATCCCAAACAGGCTCCACACCGTCAGTGCAGAGCCTGATGTGGGGCTCGAACCCACGAACCACGAGATCATGACCTGAGCCAATATCAAGAGTCAGACACTTAACCAACTGAGCCACCCAGGTGCCCCAAGGGAAGTTGTATTTTTTTTCTCTATCTACAGACAGGAAAGCAAAGACCAAGAAAGCAAAAGGTATATGGCCAAGTTCACTCAGCTACCAGTGAAAACATTGAGCTTTGAGTCCAGGCCTTTAAAATTCCCAAATCTTGACTCCTCCATCACACAAGATGAAACAGGATTCATCTTGTGAATCCCACCCCAAGGATAAAGGGCAGCACTGCTTGCAGAACCCTCGTGAGCAAAAGTCCTCCCAAATGGTTAAAGGCTTGTTGCTGTGCTGAGAAATCCTGCCCACCCTTCCTAGGAAATGGGAGTCAACGAGGCTGGGAGTTGAGTAACTCATGTGCTAAGCTTTGGGCAGCTCCACATTGATCTTGCTTGGCTCTACACATGAGTTCACGCGCGCGCGCGTGCGCGCGCGCGCACACACACACACACACACACACACACCAGCCATCTGCCTCACCTTTCTAATCCAATGGCGTGAGCTGCACTAGAAGCAGACTTTGCAATTTGGTCCTGTGTCTGTGACTTGATAGACCACCAGACACCTCCTGCTGGACCAGACCCCGAACTGGTAGAATTCATTTTATTTGGATGTTTCTTTGTTTTTCTGTTAACTTTTCTTTTAAGGGACATTTTTATGAGTCATGTGCTGGCTTCTCTTCTCCTAAGTCATCTGATTTCCATTTAGCTTCTGCACGAGCTTCAAGATGTGTTCTCTTTTTTAACAGTCATTTTAGTGGGACTTAATCGGTCTGGTACAGGCTCTCTCTGAAATTTTATGTTTCTGCTCGTTTTAGGGGTGGTGATTTTTAAAATTCATTTGGCTTGGCCAGCTCCATATTTTCTTACATACTTTTTTACTTTTTACTCCTTTCCCTGCTATTGTTTTGCAATCAACTAACTTGAAACCTTCATGGATATTTCACTTGGCTTAGTTCTTCCTAGCTGAGTTTTACTGTTTTCTAAGTGTTTATTTCTCACAAGTTTCTCAATATACTTTGGTTGCTCCTCTCCTACTTTTGGATGCTGCTGAAGAGCGATAGCTTTTAAGCATCCTGGTAAAAGTCCTACAAGTTAAGTGACGCTGTGTCCTCATTTGTCTTGGGCAGCCCCACTTTGTCCTGCTGTTCTGGCACCCAGTCCAAGTATCCTGAAAACGTCCTGCTTCCAGTAGGATGATGAATTTAATGGCCATCCTATCTAAAAGTGTGTTTGCAGGGCGCCTGGGTGGCTCAGCTGGTTAAGCATCTGACTCTTGGTTTTGGCTCAGGTAATGATTTCACAATTTGTAAGATCAAACCCTGTGTCAGGCTCTGTGCTGACAGCACAGAGCCTGCTTGGAATTCTCTTTCTCCCTCTCTCTCTGCCCCACCCCACTCTTTCCCTCCCTCCCTCCCTCCCTCCCTCCCTCCCCCACCTCTCTCTCTCCCTTCTCCTTCTCTGCTCATGCTCTCTTTCCCTCTCAAAATAAATATATAAATAAACTAAAAAAAAGTATATTTGGCCCACTTCCCTCAACTGACGAGGGTTGAGGATACTTGTGTCCTATGGGTCCAAAGGCAGAAGACACATCCTACCCTATGTTATTCTCTGTGGGATTACCTACAGCTTGGGAAAGCTCCCTTTCTTTTCTTTCCCTTTCTTTCAGTTCTCTCAGAACTGCAAAAATCTCACCTGGAGAAAAGCACCATAATAAGTGCTCCTGTTTACTGAGCATGTACTATGTACCAGACAGTGTGCACAGGGAGAAAAAAATTGGGATAACAGGTCTGATATAAGAACAGCAAAAAACCTTTTTCCTAATGGTACTTGCATAAGTCACATCAGCGTGGGGACAAATATTGCTTCCTCCCCCTTCCTCATACAGAGAGCAAGGGGAAGAATAAGCCAGACCTGAGATTATTGAAAATCATGTTCAAGAAAGGGTGTATGTCATAGATTCTGTGGCTTTGCCATGCTGAAGGGTGGCAGTCCTCTGTGCAATGGCTACTCCTAGGACACAGTCCCTTCCTGGGTTTTTAGAAATGCAGAAGTAGTTGCAATGTTAATTTTGGGTGGGGGCTGATGAGCTAAAAACACAAAAATGTAGGAAGAGAGTATAGGCACCTATGAGAAAGGAACAGTGGGTGAGGCCTGGGAGTATGGCAAGGGGGAGGTGTCCTGCCGTAACACATCCAGTGACAGATGTCCGCAAGAGAATGCTTAATAAAACTTTAACAACAGGCAAGTTTACTTGACTGTTGTATTGTTCTGGGAGATAAGCCTTCTCTGCTGCCCCCAATTTTTATTAGGAATGAGCCCCACATAATTGCCTGTATTACCAGACTCTTGGTGGGAGGGTAATGAAATATTACACATTTCCTTTGACATGGGGCAGAGAAAGTATCAGGAAAAGATAAGTCACAACTCAGAGGAAAGAGGAAATTGGAGTAAGAAGCTACTAAGGGAAAAGTAATCGCCCACCAGAAAACTACCCAAGGTATTCCTGTATTCATGGTGTAGATGGGAAGAAGGACTTGAGCTAAAAGTTTTTATAAAGTGACTCAAAGAGCTGAATTTGGGGGTTTGGGGGACACCAAAGAGTTGAACTATAAATTCACTATCTCGCTTAATTCTCAAATGGTGATACCCATTTGATGGATGAAGATGTTGAGGCTCAGTGGGGTTAAAGTGAGGTTTCAAGGGCAGGTATTTGAACACAGCCCTGATTTTGAAGCCTTGCATTGTACACCTGGCTTATATTAGGCTAGAAAGGGATTTAGAGCTCACTCAGATTTGCCCACCCCATTTTGGACTGTGCTTTTGAAAACTTGGGTTTAAAATGTTTTTCACATTGGCTGAAAGTATAAGATAAAAGTCTTTAAATTTTTATTTATTTATTTGAGAGAGAGAGAGAGCACAAGCAGGAGAGAGAGGCAGAAGGGGAGAGAGAGAGAGAGTCAATCAGGCTCCACACTCAGCACAGAGCCTGATTCAGGGCTTGATCCCACAACACTGGGATCATGACCTGAGCCTAAATCAAAAGTCAGACGCCTAAACGACTGAGCCACCCAGGCGCCTCGTAAGATCAAAGTCTTCAAGATTCATCAAATTCCATTTTCCCTCTTTTCACCCTCTAATCATCAGAAAGGAAATTAGTTCTTCCTTTCGCATGTTTTGCATGTTCAAGATCCTGTGTGGGTTACATGCGTGCGTGGATGCACACATACACAGACACACGCTAAGCACAGTCTTTTGAGGGCAGTGCAGATTAAAGTCGCGTAGGTGCCACTGAATTTCTATTGCTGATCCAGTACTGGGCATATTTGCTTGCATCCTATGTACAGCAATCAAAGACCATGTTGCCGAAGTGATTCCTGTTACAGAATCGGAACTGAATTAGGATAGCAACATCTGGCAGCCCGGACTGTGGCCGTCGATACATATACGCAGTTCAGAAACACCAAGAGCAACAAAAATCACAATACCTTCAAGCTTCCCAAGCATTTCATGTCATGTTACAGGAGAAGGCATTCATTCATTCATTCATTCATTCAAAAATACTGTGTTCCTTCTATGCATCAGACACTGTCTTAGGCACTTGGAAGAAAATGAGACCAACCAAAATCAAACAAAAAACCTCTGTCCTTGTGAAGTAAAGGGAAAAGATAGAAAATCAATGGTGAGAGTGAGAACGAGAATAAATAAGTTATACAGTATATTAGAAGGTGATAAACGCAACAAAAAAGGGAAACACCAGAGCAGTGTGAGACTCAGAGGGGGTGAGCTATGAGTTGCTTTGTTAAATGGAGTAGACTGCACAGGACTCACTGAGAAGGTGACAATTGCATAAAGACTTGCATAGTAATGATTCATGAGCAAATCATTTAGGAAGCCCTGGATATCTTTCTAAGATTGGCTTCACAATGAAATTCTGGCCTGGAAGATTTGCCTGTCTCATGACTGTGTCTGTGAAATTCCACAGGGAGGCAGCAGATCCTAGTGATGACCAGGCCAATGAATGCCTTGTGCTTCCCAATTGCAGAGGGTCTCAAGGAATCTGTCTTAAGCCCGAGTGCTTGTTGAGGCATTTCTCCCGTCTCTTATCCAAGGTGTTAGTTGCCTTTGGGTTCACTGCTGTTTGTAACAAGGGCAACAGTAACAGAGCTTTCACGTATTGGGACTTTGCTCTGTGCCATGCACTTGATGTATTGCATTTATAATCTCTGAGCTAGATCTTGTTATTGTCCTTATTTCTCAGATGACGATGCTGATGCTCGGAATCTCACTCAAGTGAAGGTGGAAACCAGGATTTGCCATAAAGTCTGTGGAAAATCTTTAAACCCTCAGTTGATTGGAAGAAGGAAACTTTCTAGATTGGTGTGTGAAATCCACTTGTTTCATGTGGGATACGAGTACTGAATTCAAGGCTAGAGACTTGAAGATCATCAATATCAAAATGATAGTAATAATCAGTGTTCATTGAGAAATGCCAAGCAGTGTACTCAGTGCTTTATATATACATCCTTTAATTCATAACTACTGTGATTGACTGGTTCAATGAGGGCAAGAAGTCACTGACCGTGTGCTCCATGCCAGGCATTGTGTGTATTGATATATCAGTTTCCCTTCCCAAAGAGTTTATTTGTAAATGTCACACATGATCAACATAACTATTACAACAACCCCAAGCTATATAATGTGAAACAAAAACAAGATAAAACCTCTTCTCCTATGTCAACCAATGCGAGAGTCTGTATGTATTCTTCCACAATTAAAAAAGTAATTCTATGTGAAACTATACCAGCATAATATTTAAACAGTGAAAATTTTTATTCAATAGGGTATAATGGTATAGCTTTAAAATTATGTCTTTCCTACTCTACTACTTAGAAAGATTTGCCAATAATGTATATGAGGGTTTTTCTCCCAGCAGTTAACATTATAACTTTAAATAATATATTTATGCCATTAATTCTGAATGCAGACAATTAATGTTATTAATTGCTTCTTGCTCCTTGTTACTACTGATTTTTGTTTAGTACTTTTTCAGCTTTTTTTCTACTGATTAGTTTTGGAACTTTGAATAATATGTTTCTATTTTCAAACATGTCTGTTAGCTTTTTTATACTAAAAAAAAAAAAAAAAACCAGAAAATTGGTGCACTTGCATTTATTCCATGTCCTGTGGTCTCAGCTTCCTCCTGGCTCTTATCATTCACTGGTCAAAAGTTTGCCCCATAGGAGTTAATTCAGCCCCAATGTGAGTAACACCATCCACCTCCTGTGGGACAAACCAGAATGTACACCATTTCCAGAAGTGGTGGCAAGGGCCAGAAACAGGGAGAGTAACTGATTGGTCTCAGTTCCTGTGCTGTTAGGTGGGTGGGGTCCAGGACACCAGTATGTGTCTGTGACCTTGGTGAGGTTCAGAGAATCTGAGGCTGTATGTTAGTTGTGTTAACTGTATCTAATACTGTCTCATTGCCCCCTTTTTATGTACTAATTTCTTCTTTGCTGTACATAGTATTTTATGGATGTCCTTAATGTTATTTATTAAAATGTGTTAATTTTCTCTATTTCTTGAATGATTCCTTAAGTGTCTCCTAGAGATGTAATTGTACTTGTTAATTTGTCCCTTTTGTTTATTTGTCTTTGTCAGATAGTTGAAGTTTAGGTACTTATTTATTTTAATAGCTGTAAAATGTTTATAACAACCACCCCCACAACAAACACACACTGAACGTGTCCTTACCATATGCCAACTGCTATCGTAAGCATGTTTTAGTATCAACTGCTTTAACAGCCATATCACATAAGGAAATGAAGTTACTGGGTAAATAATGTAAAATTCAGCCCCCAGCCTCCGAACCTAGAGATTAAGCTCATAACCACCACATAATAAGTGGTGTTCTATTTGGTTTGCATTTAGATTTTACTTTGACTAAAGTGTCTGAACTTTAAAGTCACCCAAAAGTCAAATAGTGCTAGTTGATCCTATATCCAAACACCCATTCTTCCAAAGTAGGAAATCTGTTAGCTGGACATATGGCCATCCCAAATAAACGCCATGCTTCCAAGCTTTCCTTGCAGCTAAAAGTGGGCATGGGATAAGTTCTGGCCAATAGAATGCAAGAAGGAGTGTTGTGGCTGCTTCATGGAGCTCTCCTAAAGACACTCTCCAGTCCCATTCTGATTGGCCTTCTCTTTAGTCTCTTCCCCACATCACTGAGAGGAGGGTAGTTTGGGGCTATGAAGACAGCCATTTCCTTGAGGTGGCGAGCCAGGGAGGAATTCTCTGCTGGGTTTTTGTGGAATGGAGCTGCCATACCAAGGCTTGGCTTCACCCTGTGGACTTTAATCTGAGCAAGGGATAAACTTTCTCACATTTAAGTTATTCCTGTTTGTATACATTTTATTGTTGTTGCTCCTTGCAACCTAATATATTCCTAAATAATACAATGATAAAAGGCTTGTAATGAAAAAAATAGCATTGTTTGGCTCTTGTACAGCTCCCTAGCCACGTGCAACATTTTTTACTTTTTCACTGTATCTTGCCATATTTGCATCCACATTTCCACATGTTCTATTTTTGGCTGTGTTTTCTTGATTAATCAATTTTGGCAATATTTATTGACTGCCTTTTATGGTAGATGTGAACTTAACTCTCTTAAATCTCTCCTCCTCTTCCCTCACCCTCCCAGGATAGATCTATTACAACGTATTCAGTCAAATTGATATTCTCTAATTACATTCATACGATTAAGTGAACATTAACCACTGATGAGGCAAATTGTCAATTTTGGTTACATTTCTTCTACTTTTTATTTGGTATAGTTTTCTTTTTATAAGTGGGAGTTTTCTCTGCAAGTGTGAGGTTTTCCTTTAATCCTCCTTATTGGACAGGTTTTTAATGTCCATTTTCTAGCTGAAGACTTTGAGGTCCTTTCTTTCACTATACTGATAATAACAAATGTTTATTAGGCTTTATGCATGATGTTAAACACTGAGCTTGATGCTTGTTGAATACTCCATAGTGCCTACTGGTGTCCCTACTTGACAGAGCACAAAGGTAAAGCAATATTAAATAACTTGCCCATGATCAAAGAGCTGATGGGCATAGAGTCAGGACTCAGACCCACGTCTTTCTGACCCCAGAAGTTAATCCTCTTAATTAGGGATGGAAAAGGAGAGGAGAGGGACATTGCCAAAATACTTAAGATTCAGTACAGAGAATGAGCAGACAGAATACGTGCTAGCCTGACAAGAAGGGAAGTACATAGCAGATAAATATCAGCCCCTTCTTAACAAAGAACTTATGACTCAGTCTAACATGTAAACGCTGCATTTTGTTTTTGTGTTTGTGTTTGTTTTTTACTGCTGGTCTATGGAAGAACCTGGACATTTTGCTTTAAAGTAGAAGGGTAGGGGTGCCTAGGTGGCTCAGTTGGTTAAGCATCTGACTCTTGACTTCAGCTCAGGTCATGATCTCACGGTCTGTAGGTTCGAGCACTGCATCAGGCTCTGCTGGCTGTGCGGAGCCTGCTTGGGATTCTCTCTCGATTCTCTCTCTCTTCCTCTCTGCCCTCCCCCACTCATATGCTATGTCTCTCAAAATAAATAAATAAATAAACTTTTAAAAAATAAAGTGGAAGGAAGACAACAGCAGGGGCCAACAGACCTTTGTTTTCCAAACAGAAAACTTGAGTGAGGCAACTTTCCTATGGTCCCATAGCTAAATGGCAAAGGGAGAATCTCACCCCAGGCCCTCGGCTTCCAGAACCCAGGCTCTTCATACAGGGTAACACCTCTCATGATTGTGCCCTCAAGTTCACTGCTTCAACTCTCTCCAGGGCTTGGTGAGGGACGCTTTCCAAATCGAAATTCACACACACAAGGAACAGGTGACTCTGCTACTTCTGTGTGCCAGATCCAACCTGAAAGATGATGTGGCACTTCCTTGAGAGATTGATGATTGGAGGGAGGACACAATAGGATCTTTAAAACTGGAGCCATCCCAGAAAATCTGGGGAACATGTCACCAGAAGAGAGATACTGGAAGTAATGAGATTAATCATGAGACGTTAATTAAGTAATGGCTCAACTGCTGCCTGTTGAGTCAGCGCCTTCCTATGTGTAAATAAATAATGAATTACAGGAATGACATTACCTGAGATTTACAGAATACCCCCAGCGGTTTGAAAAAGCTGTCTCTCCCTGAGGATCAGTCAGAGGAAGATTTTTTTTTAATTATCTTGAATTACTAAGATTACCATTTATTAGTGAATTATCATTTCCTACTGGACTCTCAAAAGTGCTTAATTATATGTAGAGAATAATTTGCTCCAGCTTAAAAAATAAACTTGGATATTGCCTAAGTCCCTGTTTTAAAACCCTTATGAGAATGTGCTACTAATATAAATGAAATCAAAGTCTACACAATTCCCAGAGTAGCAGTGTATCCTTAGCCCAGTCTACAAAATTAGTATTATATTGCCTATCTCTTTGTGGGGTTTGAAGGAAACCAAGGACTAGCACTATCCTTCTCCACCCCACTCCCCCACAATTCATAACTGAATGAAAGACACCCTCACACGAGACAGAAGACCAAAGCACAGGTGTTTTGTGGGTAAAGTCAATTGAAGAAAACAGCCTGGCCTGTGGCCACTTCTGGACCTCATAAGTACCTTGCACAAATCTAGACTTTGGTGCATCACACTGGAGCAAGAATTCACATTCATGGAATCCCTGTTTCACCCTCTGCCTCAGACACAAGAAGAAAGATGAGCATCTGAACATGATTCTTCAAACGAGTCCTGGGCTCAACCCTTACATCCTATTGGGAAGTAGCAACAGTTCCTAAAATATCCATGTCATCTGAAGTCTAGGCAGGTCCAGAACCAGAAGGAAAACAAGGGACAAGCAGCATGCTGCTCCCTTCCTTCTTCCAACATTTATTGCTTTCTGTATGCTGGCCAACGTTCCAAATGCTTACATGAATTAATTCATTTAAGTCTTGTAATGACTGAATAAGACAGGTACAGTTACCCCTATCTCCATTCTTGCAGCTGAGGAAACTAAAGCACGGGGAGTTTATGGATTTCACTAGCAAGTGGTGAACTTGAACTTTAAACCCAGTCTGGCTTTAGGGCCCTCGCACTTAACTATTCCCCACAACTGCTTCAGAAAGGGTGCCTGTTTCTTGGGGAGGAGAGAAGAAGGGTGAGTGGAGAACGGCTGGACAGGTTACTTCAATAATGTTGCGAATAAACATGAGGAGGAGGGGGTTAAAGTTTCTTTTATCACCACTGGTTGTGGGCCAAGAAAGGTTTAGTTACTTCTTTTTAAAAATTTTTTAGTGTTTATTTATTTTTGAGAAAGAGATAGATATTAGTGGGGGGAGGGGCAAAGAGAGGGGAAGACACAGAATCTGAAGCAGGCTCCAGGCTCTGAGCTGTCAGCGCACAGCCTGACGTGGGGCTCAAACTCATGAGCCATGAGATCATGACCTGAGCCGAAGTTGGATGCTTAATCTACTGAGCCACCCAGGAGCATAATAATCACAAACACAAAATTACAGTGTCAAAATGAGTAGTTACACGGAACTCATAATGTTTCTTTGGGGTTATACTGGGCTTCTCTGGATGTTCTTTCCGTCACAGCTTGTTTGGTTCTCGGGCAGATACACTAAGTCTTATGGACCGATTCCCATCTGGTCAGTGGGCATCTATCTTTCACCTACTTATTAGGCAAAGTGGGTCCCGGTGAGCCTCCACCTGTTATGAATCAGAGTTCAAGACGAACTCTGTGGTTTAAGGAATAGCTTTTGTCGGAGAAAGGGGAAATTTCCATAGGTCAAGATCAGCCAGAGAAGAGAAGGCTTGAGCCCTACTTGGTCTCATTACTTCACAAAAGTCCGCACCAGATCAGGGCTTTCTGCATTATTTCCTCCAGTGGGAACTCATAGTACCAGGCAGTCTGGATCTGAGAATCAGCTCTTCAGGAGTTATCTGTCAATAACAGCTGCCCAGTACAATCTTTCTCATAGGGGAAAGTGAGTTCTTGGTCCCATGAGATGCTGAGCTACAGTATGGCCCTTTCTTGTAGAAGAAAGGTGCTCCCCAGACCTGATCCCAGCCAACCTGTTGTCCACTTAATCTGGAGTGAATACACAGGACCTCCTGCAGACATTTTTGCTCATTTCTGCACATATCTAGATTCATGTTATCTATTGCTTTAAAATGGTTTACTATATAATTTACTGCTTATTGGGCACTTACTATATTACTGAGTACCTACTAACCCTGTGGAATAAGTTCTATTATGACATCCATTTTATAGGGTAAGGAACAGAGGCCTAGAGAAATAGTGTCACACCTAGCACAGGGCAGATAGGGAACCCTGACTCTGATACCACCACCAGTGCCCCAACACCCTTTCCCTCCCAGCATGGCTCAGAGGGAAAACCAGGGTTTAGAAAATCAAAATTTGAATTCTGAAATTGTCCCGACAGGCTTCAGTGTGCACTTGTGGCCAAGTTGCCTCCAGCCTTAAAAGTGGCCCTATACACGGGGCATAGACAACTACTCCATGCCAGAGTTTGAGGATGGGTTAAAGGACAATTTCTAAATGGTAGCATTATAGGAGCACCTGGATGACTCAGTTGGGTCAGCGTCTGACTCTTGATTTCGTTTCAGGTCATGATCTCACAGCTGTGAGTTTGAGCCCTGCGTTGGGCTCAGCCCAGAGCTTGCTGGGGATTTTTGCCCTCTCCCTCTATCTCTGCCCCTCCCCTGCTTATGCTCTCTCTCTCAAAATAAATAAAGAAACTTTTAAATTAAAACTGAATAAATAAATGCTAGCACAATGATAATGTTAATGAAGCAGAGTTTGTGTCTTCTTCACTTTTGGATCTTTGGTGTCTGCTGGGTACCCAACGATGGAAGTTAAAAGAATGAATGAAATGAGAATTCCTATCAGTTTGAGAGGTAGAATTTTGGCACAAGTTGGAAAACCAAAGGCATAAAGAAACTCAAAGTTACTAATGTCCTATTTCACTTCACACATCTTTGATAATAAGCCACTCAGGAAAACACACACATGTGCACACACACACACACACACACACACACATTACACCACACACACCACACACTGGAAATAATTCTTGAAGCTCAGTGTGACCGAATTACCTGGCAGAGCTTTCAATGAGACTCATGGGCTTCCTTTCAAATTGCCACTGACATCACACTAGCACATTAATTTTTAAAATTGATCTGTCATGGGTGTATTGTGGAGGTAAAAATGAAGAACTGTATTTCTCCCTCTCTCACCTTTCTAGTGTAACTTTCAGGTACAAATATAGATTGAAGTGTTGCTGTTGTTAAAATGACACAGTTTTTCACACAGGCTAAGGTTAGTTTCAGAAGAGAAATTCACAAACCATGGTCCAGCCCAGGAGCCCCTCATTGTTGATTTCCCAAAGCAGTATGAAATCAATCTGTTCATGTGACTTAGAGTACCTACTATGTGCTGTGGATCAGCCAAAAGGATGTTATTAAGATGATCTTGCCTCCTTGTATTTGCAACATAGTTGAAGAGGCAGGGCATAAATACAGACAATTTTCCTAATGGTGTAGTTAGTGAATAAGAATTAGCATTCATAACTAATATTAAAACCGAGAGGCTTAAATAGTAAAATAATGTAACTAACTGCATACTAAGATGTCTGAGGATTAACAGGGTCTTAGAGGTGATCGAGCGGTTTAACCATTTCAGGGGTCTGTGTAGCTATATCTGGGATGGTTCTGGTATTTCCGTTTTGGGCACAAGATGTGGCTGCAGCACATTTAGGTAAGGCATCCTCACATGGCTATATCTGAAGGCAAAGGGGCATCTAGTAAGAAAGATCTCCATGCACACTTCTCTCTTCTTTCATATTAAAAAAAAATGGTTTATTTATTTATTTTGAGAGAGTCAGAGACAGCGTGAGTGGGGAAGGGGCAGAGAGAGAGGGAGAGAGAGAGAGAGAGAGAGAGAGAGAAAATTCCAAGCAGGCTCTGCTCTGCCAGCACAGAGCCTGACACGGGGCCTGAACTCACGAAACCAAGAGATCATGACTTGAGCAGAAACCATGAGTCAGACGTTTAACTGACTAAACCACCCAGGTGCCCCTCTTCTTTCATATTTTTGCCCAAAAACTTCCAACAAGCATACCCTTTTATTGCATTGGCTGGATCTGGGCCACAAGGACAAGCCTGCCTGCAAGAGAGTCTAGAAATAGAAATATCTCAGGTTCTCAGGTTCCATAACAGGAAGCAACAAAGAAGTAAGAGAGTTAGGAATTGGTTACTGAAAAGCCAACCCAAAGTCAGAAACACTGATTAACTGCCAACGAGGCACCATAGACATAGCTTTCCGATAGAATTTTCTGCAGTGATGGAAATGCTCTATATTCGTGCTCTCCAAACTGGCAGCCACTGGTCACTGTGGGCCCCTGACCGCTAGAAATGGGGCTAGTGTGCCTGAGAAACCAAACCGAATTTCAGTTTTATTTAAATTTATACAGCTACATGAGGCTAGTCACTGTTATGATGGACAACATAGGATTATAAACAATATCTTCTTAGAGGTCAGAGGCAAAACAGAGACAAACTTATAGGCCAGAATAATGTGGTAGTCTTCACCGTGAATGAGGACCTTGAAATGGATTCAGAAGACTGTTGGAATTTGGATATCCCTGCAGGGATACAGAAAAGAAAATAATCAGGTATTCTTAGGAGATGCTAAGCAGATCAGTTTGACAGAGTATGGTTTGTTTTGTGTGTATGTGTGTGTGTGTGTGTGTGTGTGTGTGAAGCTGTGGGCAAAAAGCTGAAAAGCAGGTTCAGGTCAGATGGCAGAAATTTTGGGATGCCGGTTTTGACTGTGTGTAATACTCAAGCTATGTTTTTGAGGGAAGAGTAAACTATGAAGTGGTTCCATAAATGGGAAGCTGTGAACCCTGTGATAGTATGAAATATTAACCCGGTGATAGTAAGAAGGATGGATAGAAGTCAGGAGATTCAGGTAGCACAGCGTGGTCTAATTTTTTTAATATTATGGCACAAATGAAAATGATGTATGTAGGGCTCACTGGGGCAAATAATGCAGCTCCTGGCCCAGAGTGACCAGCCCAAAGACTCCAGCTGCCCTAGGCATTCAGTCCCAAATCCTCAAATGACAATCACCAGGTCCTCACACCTGTACTCCTTACAGCATCGTTGTGAGCATCAGCACACAGCTGGCATCCTCTAACGTAGCCAACTATAGTGATGATAGTGATGTATATGAACAGGCAGTGATGTGTGTGCAAAAGGAAGAGTGTGAGATAATTTACAGAAGGAATTAAAAAGAATCGGGAACAAATTAGATGTAGTTAGGATAGATTTCTCAGTGGACAATAACTCCTAAAGTTTGAGAATGGTGATACCAGAAATAGAAACACTAGCTGAGATCTTTTTGAAGGAAGATGGTGATTTCCGTTTAAGATATGGAGGCAAAAACTGTGCCTCTAGGTGGACATCTTGTTGATGACCCCTGGTGATCCATGGCTCCGGAAGTCATGCAGTTGCATCCTTCCTTCCTATATTGATTCTGTGCTTGGCCATGTGGCTTATTCGGCCAATGAGCCTTTAACATGATGCAGGCAGAGGCTTGATGAGAGTTTGTGCATTGAGGCTTGTCTTCTTGGAACCAGCCACCATGACATAGGAAGCTCAGGCTAGACCACTGAATGATGAGAGGTCATAGGCAGAGAGATGCAGGGCTGTGTGAGTGCATTTCACATATTCTAGCCCTGGCTAAACTCCTAGCTGATCGTACGCATGGCAGTGACTTCAGCAGAACAACCACTCAGCAGAGCTCAGTCATTTCAAAAATTGATGAGAAATAATAAATCATTGTTTTAAGCCACCTGTTTTGGTTGATTTGTTAGACACTAGTAGATAATGAAAATAATATTCCAACGAAAATGTTCAGTAGGTCCTTGGTGATATCAGTATAGAGCTCCCGCTAGGGATCTGAGCCTTAGATGTAATTTTGGAATATATGCATGCTTCAGTCGTAGTACTTACATTGTAATTATATTGATTGCTTGTCGCCCTCAGTAGACTGGGAGCTCTTTGAAGATAGGGACTGGGTCTTTTGTAGTTTCTAGTATATTATGTCTGGTTCAAAGCAGATAGATAGTCAAGAGATCTGTGCCGAATCATAAAACAAACAAATAAAATGTAGTGAGGGAATCATGGAGGTCAGGCTTGAACTCCAACCCTCCCAATTGCTATCTGTGTGACGTTTAGTAAGTCACCAGTTCTTACTGTGAACTGTGACTAATGTCAGCTGCCTTTCAAAGGCATTGAGAAGAGCCAATATACAGTGGGCACTCAACAAACTGTAGCTTTTATCGTTAAGGATGAATGATCATTGAAAGTTGAAATGTGATCACAAATGAAGTCAGCTGAGGGTAAGCGCAGAAAGGGAAAATCGAGGGGACTGAGGAGGGGCAAGGGCGCAATTGAAGAAAAAAAAAAAAGATTCAGGGAGAGCTAGAAAGCAGCAGCAAGAGATAAGAAGGAGAACCAGACCAATTGAAACACCAGGAAAAAAAACCAGATTGGGTGCATTTTACTGGCTGTAAAAGGGAAGGGATTTTTAAGAAAGACGCACATGAACATTGCTACCGTTAGTGGTGGTCATTTATGGAGCATGCATTTGTGTGTTTATTAAATGTCAGAAGTTGATTCAGAACTGTCAGTAAGGAAACCTTTGAAGAAAAAGATTGGGCTATCTTGCGTGATCTAACTGTATCCTAACTGGGTCTCTTGGTTCTTTATAACATCGACCAAGGGCCTGGTGGTTAATAAGTAAGGTTAAACTTCATGTGGTTGGGCTTTCATTATCCTGTAGAATCATTGGAAGGAAGGAATTTGTGGAGAATAAAGAAATGGTACCAGAAAGGGGAGCGTTATTCGCATTTGGCCTTTTGGGGAGATTCAATCTCAAGAATTGAATTCTCTGAAGTCATTTCTCTCAACATAAAGACTGGAAGGACACAGTCTTTGAAACATTGTCAAACACACAACGAAACAAATAGCTACAAAAACAGAACCATTAGTTATGCAAATATCTCTCATTCCATTGGGCTGGAGTTGGATAGAAATAAGGGCAGATTGTTTTCTGTTGTTGTTTTGTTTGTTTGAGTATAGTTGACACACAATGTTACATCAGCTTCAGGTGTACAACATAGTGATTCCACAAGTTTATTCATTATGCTCTGCTCACCACAAGTTAGGTACCATCTGTCACCACACAACATTATCACAGTATCACTGACTATGTTCCCCATGCCATGCCTTTTATTTCAGTGACTTTCTCATTCAATAACTGGAAGCCTGAATCTGCCCCAGGACCCCATTTGGCCCATTCCTCTAAGCTCTTCCCTCTGACAACCCTGTTTGTTAATGGGTCTAATTCTGCTTTTTGCTTGTTTATTCATTTGTTTTTCGTGTGGGATTTTTGCCTTTTTTTTTTTTTAGTTTCCACTTATGAGTGAAACCATATGGTATTTGTTTTTCTCAATCTGTCTTATTTCACTTAGCATAATACCATCTAGATCCATCCAAGTTGTCTCAAATGGCATAATTTGTTACAGCAGTGTAGTATTCCAATGCATATAAATGTGCATACACACACACACACACACACATATATATCACATCTTACTTATTCATTCCTCTATTGATGAACATTAGGTTGCTTCCATGTCTTAGCTATTATAAATAATGGTGCAATAAGCATAGGGGGTGCTTATATGTTTTCAAATCAGAGTTTTTGTTTTCTTCTTGTAAATACCTGCTAGTGGGATTATTAGATCATATGGTATTCCTATTTTTAATTTTTTGAGGAACCTCCACACTGTTTTCCACAGTGGCTGTGCCAATTTACATTCCCACCAACAATGTGCTCCTTTTTCTCCACATTTTTGTCAACACATTATTTTTCGTCTTTTTTATTTTAGCCATTCTAACTGACGTGAGGTGGTTTTTTATTTGCATTTCCCTAATGATTAGGGATTTTGAACATCTTTTCCTGTGTCTCTTGGTCATGTATACGCCTTCTTTGGAAAAAACTGTCTTTTCAGGTCTTCTGTCCATTTTTTAATTGGATTGTTTGCTTTCTTGGTGTTGAGTTGTGTACGTTTTTTTATATATATTTTGAATATTAATGAAAATAAGGTCAGAATCTTAATGAAATAATATTTTATGGGTAAGAATTCTGGACTTTACATTTTTGAGTTTTGGTTTCCACTATCCATTCTTATAAGATAAGAGCAACATGGTTATGCTCTGGGGACATCTTTCTGCCACTCTTAGTTCATGTGTTTAGATGGAGCATATCTCGCCTCTCCTCTACCCTCTATTCCAGGAGTAGATGTGTAACAAAGACCTAGTGAGTAGAATACTATATCCATGCAATCACAGTGATTGGTTCAGAGATGGATATTTATCCTAAGCCAATCCAATCCAGTCCAACCAGAACTAATTCTGATGTTTTCCTTGAGCACCTGAAAAAGATATGCCCCTTTTCTATTGAGCATAAACTTGGGATGATGTAAACCTGGAGCTGACAGTCATCATCACTGAAAGAGAAGTTGTCTGAGAATACAGTCAACAAGGTAGAAAGCAGCACGGAGGACTGGAGAGAGATCTCTTCCCAATGACATTGCCTACATCTCTGGATGCAGCTATGCCTGAGTTTTCTGACTGTATTAGCTAACAAATATACTTTATTGTTGAAGCCAATATGAGCTGGTATTTTTATTACTTGGAACTGAAAAATTTTTGGCTAGCAAAACTTTAACAAAATATAAATATATTAGTGCATGGAGAAGGAAGAGTACTAGACATATGTCTTTCAAAATAATCCTCAAACAGCTCTGTTGTATTGGGTCCACTAAGCACTCCATTTTAAAGATGAGAAATCTGAAGCTAAGAGAGATAAGTCACTTTGTCCTATGTTGTAGAAGCGAAAACAAGGTCATTTAAACCAGATGATAGGGAAGCAGTCGACAAGTTGTTACAGGATGGCCAAAACCATCCCACCACTTGTTTCTATATGTCACACAAGTTAGGCATTTTTTTTACATTTTAAATGGTAGAAAAGAAACAAAAAGATGAATTTCATGATACATGAAAGTATATGAAGTTGAACTTTGGAAGACAGTGTGGAGGTTTCTTAGAAAACTAAACATTCTCTTATGATACTATCTAGCAATAGCACTCCTTGGTATTTGCCCAAAGGAGTTGAAAACATATGCCCCCCACACACACACACAAAAACTGCACACAGATATTTATAGTAACTTTATTAATAATTGCCAAAATTTAGAAGAAACAAAGATGTCCTTCAGTAGGTTGATGGATAAACTGCCCTAGAGCCAGACAATTGAATATTATCGAGTGCTAAAAAGAAATGAGATTTCAAGCCAGAAAAAGGTTTGGAGGAATCTTAAATGCATATTACTAAGTGAAAGAATTCAATCTGAAAAGGATACAAACTGTGTGATTCCAACTCCATGACATTCTGAAAAAGGCAAAACTATCAAGATACTAAAAAGATTAATGGTTGTCATTTTGTTTGTTTGTTTTTTGACTGTTTTTATAGTTTCTCTGTTCCTTTCTTCTTATCTTGATCTTCTCCTTTGTGGTTTGATGACTTTCTTCAGTGGTATGCGTATATTCCTTTATCTTCATCTTTTATGTATTTACTACATGGTTTTGCTCTGTGGTTACCATAAAGTTTACATATAACAACGTATTATCTATAACAGTCTATTTTAAGTTGCTAACAACTTATGTTTGATCTCATTTTAAAGCTTAACATTTTGAATCTCTTAACATTAACACTATTTTTTTCACTTAACAATATTTGAGATCATAGATCTGAATATACAGTACTATCAAATAAGTTTTATTTGCTGCACAGTATATTCCTTCACAATATTCCTTCATAGTATTATTTGTATTGATGGATGGTTAGGTTACTAATATCTAATGTGATGTGTATGTATGTACGTGTCTCACAGACACACTTGGATGTAAATGTTTGCTCACGAATTGCAAATATATCTGAGGAATGGATTTGACAGATTTTTAATGGAAAACTGAATTAAGAATTTTCTTTAGCATTTTTTCCAGGTTTGTTTGTATAGATTAGGAGTGGCCACAAGGCATAGGGGAAAAAAAGTGCCTGTAAATTTTTTTAAAAAGTCTATCTAATAAGAAGAGTTCAACTTTTTTTAATATCAAGAAAAAAATTACTACTATGGGCAGCCATTATGTCTGTGGTTTTATCTAATTGACCTTATTTAAACCTCTGTGAAGTAGATGATCTTTTCCTTTTGTACAGTGAGGAAACTGAGTGTCTGAGTAGTGAATAAGCCACTCACATTCCCATGTATTGTAAGTAGCAGGGTTGGATTTAAAATTTGTCCTCCATTTTAAAAGTCCAGGTTCATTTCACAAGATAAGATATTGAGCCTTAAAAACGAATCTAGTGAGATGTTATCTATATAATTTCAGGTTTCCATTTTTAAAACCCTGCAGTGAAGAGTAGGACTAATATTCCACAGAATTCTCTTCTTGCTAGTGCACCATTCAAGTGGAAGGAGGAAGGACATAACACCCCCTTTCTTCCAACACATGAACAGAGAGATGAAAGATGTATTATGTAAGAGGGCTATGAACAGAAACAATAAAAAATAGTCATCCTAACTGAATTCAATATCTGCTTATTATCTAGGTCTTTCTAAATTTCTCTCCCTGACAGTACGAATTAGCTACATCTCACAAGGAGATTTATAATCTGACAAGCCTGAAACCCTGGTAATTAGGAAACTCTTCATTATCACTCATCTTTTGAAGAGTGCAGAGTGGCAGGCAATTGTCAGCTTTAAAGTGGTCAAGCTTTAAATTGGCCAAGGATTCCTGAAGTATCTCCCTCATGTCAGGAGGAGAGGAGAAAAAAATCTGCAGAATTTGGGACCTCTCTCTTGAACTCATTGAAAGAGGGGATTCAAGCCAAATAAGGGAGTCGTCTTACAAGCTGGGGCTAAAAATCTGCCCTGAATTTTGACATCTGTGTTTTTTTAATTGGTAGTCTTCATATAACATACATAAGTCTGGATTTTCCAGTTTACATTGTGTGTGTCCCATCTTAATCCATAACAATGACTCCACATATTGTGACTGTGAAGCAGAAAAGTCAAGCACATTCCTAGTTCATAATAATGGTAGTTAATACTTATTGAACATTTATTTTTTCATTAAGCACTGTGTGTAGATTTTTTACATGGATTTCCTCACCTAACTTTGGCAATGACTCTCCGAAGTAGGTTCTTACAACTACTCCCATTTTACAGATGAGGAAGGCAGATCATAGGAAACTAAAGAGCTATTCCAAGAACACACTGGAAGTAACACAGCTGGGATTTGAACCCATTACTGATTGACTTCACCGTCATCAACTGTAAGCTTTAAATGGTAGTAGACAAAAAACATATCCTGTAATTACACATCTCCCAAAAGGAGCAATTTTCTGTAAGCAGGAGATGGATGCTTGAAGTTACTTTGGCGCTAAATGTCCCTTGGTTAGGGGAAAGCAGTGATTATACCAATGGCATGGAAGACCCTTTTCTGGAGAAACTGTGGTTTGAAGAGTTTAACTGCTCTGCAGGAGAATGTATAAGACTATTGTATCCAATGTAAATCCTTACCTCTGCAGGCTATGATTCCTTTGATGTCTATATACTATTGCTTAGTTTTGGAGGGGTGTGGGTGTGCATGCACATGTGTGTGTGTGTGTGTGTGTATTAATGTGTTTTATTATTTAAAAAATTGCCTGATGGAGAAAGAAAGTGAAGAACATAAAACAACAAGACAGATGTATAGACTTGATTGTCAAAATGAACCAGAGGAATCCCTGTATTAAACTGCTGATGTCTGACAGGACTTCTCTGGAAGACTTTCTGAGATAAACCTTGGAAAAACATGATCCCGTTGAAGGCCTTAGAGCTATGAAGAGAATGGAAATTCCTACCACCAGTCATCCTGGGAAGAGACAAATCTCAAGCTAAAAATAAGAATGGGTTGGAAAGCTTTTAGGGGTAAAAGACCACCTTTTCCATCTCTTTGATTTTTGTAGACACAGGCAGAAGAGATGTACTCAAGGACCCATAAGAAGAGATGTGAGCTATTTCCCGAAATGTGGGGCAAGGTGAGGATTAATTAAACACCCAACTGGTGCCTTAAAACTTCTCTGTGTGGCAATGCATTTCCATTACTCTGAAATCTTTGATAAAGTCTCACTGAACATTACAGCCTGGTCTCAGTTCTCACTTTGAGTTGACTAGATTCTCTTTGATCATTTGGGGTGAAGACCGAGTAAAGATAGTCTATTGTTGCTGTTTTCTTATTCAAAATGTCAAATAGACCACCTGTGTTTTTATATTCTTTCTACCCAAATCCCACAAAATGACACCAGAGAGTTAAACAAGTTATTAGTCCATATAGTAGATGCTGTTGGTGCCCCATTCATAGCTCTCAGCCTCACCAGGTCAATAGATGACCATAGTGAGTGTATTGGAAAATAAAGTTGAAGAAATATATCCAGATATAAATTGAAAAGATCAGGAGATGGTCGATAGAAGAAAGATAAGATTAGATGGTCAATCCTGTAGAAACAAACTATAACCCATAGGGGAGAAAAAAGAAGGTAACAAGAAAAAGGAAGAGAGAAAATTAACAAAGAACAAACATAAGAAGATTTCCCAAAACTGAAGGACACAGTTCTTTAGACTAAATCTAGCAAGAGCTCAGCACAATTATTCAAATAAGACCCATGTTAGAGCGGATACTGTTGCATGCCACCCACATTTCCCTACAGGACTGAGACACTCATTCCGGAGGTCCTGAGTATATTGGTGGCTGATGGTTCTCAGATGATTCTCCCTTAGGCAATTAGCAGTGGCTCAAGAGCACTGCCTCACTCAAGGTCAGTCCCTTCTTGGGAATGGCTCGCATCCATGACTGGTCAACAGGAGAAAAGCACATAAAGGCCCAGCTTACCTACCTCAGGTGGGACAAGTATGAAGTGCTATTCCAACCCCAGACCCCTCCGGAGGATTAGCTAAAGTCTCAGTTCCAACTGCAACACAGTTCAAAGTCTCCTTCTGCCTAATCCTGCTTTCCTGACCACTCGTAAGTGTTTTTTTCAAGATCAGTTTCCAATAAACTTCCTGCACAATATTCTTTGCATCTGAATCCAGGCTAAATTCATACCGAGGCATATTGTAGTAAAATTTCAGAGGTTGAAGGATAAAAAGAAGATTCCCAAAACTTTGGGCGTTGGGGTGGTAACAATCAACTGTGAAGCACCTGGGAACGGAATGGTGTCAGATTTCTCATTAGCAGCATTGAAATCTACAAAAATGCCTTTTAAATAATGAGGGGAGAATATTTTCATCCTGAATTTATTAGACTATAGATTTTATCCTATTTATATATAACTAAGTGAAAGAAGGGGGTAAAGACATTTTCATATGGGCAAGTACTCAAGAAATCTACATCTTACTCAATCTCTCTTTAGAAAATATTGGAGTGAAATGACACAAGAAGGAAGAACAAGAGACTGAGTATAGGCAGTTTTTCAAAATGAAAAAGTAAACCAAGAAAGAAAAAAACACAAGAGGTAGGAAAATATGGGATATTACCCCCAAGACTGACAAAGATACAGTCTTAGGAATGCAGACTTGCAGCAAGCTAAAAGAAAAATTGGCCCAGATAGAATCAGTAGAACAGAGGTCTCCAGAAGGGAATGCTCTAGGAACCAAGAAAACTAATAATAATAATAATAATAACAACTATTAAATCCAGCAGAAATATATGTTTGAACCCCAAATGAGTCATAATTCTAGTGAGTTGAATGCTATTTACATAGTCATTTTAATAGAAACATTGGCTATTGATTTAGTAAAACATATGACTATGTTGGAGTGTTGAGGAAAAAGAAAATGGTAGGACATGGTGATGAACTAAGTACTTAGCAGAATGTCATGAATTCGGTGGGTACCTTCTTACATTGATGAACCATAAGATAGTAATATATGCAAAAATTTAGAAATATGGAAGTAAATACTAGGGGATGTAGGTAGAACAAGTTGAGGGGTTGCTTCTGGGGGAGAAAACTGAAGAAAATTGCAAGGAATGACTTTTTAAAATATAAACCCTTAAGTACTGCCTATGTTGGACTTCTAAAGCCATGTGCATACATCTATTTAATGAAAAAGAAATGATAGAAGCTGTTCTGCAATGTAATGATAGTGACAAGTGGGGAATACAAAGATGAAGGAGATGGCATGCATCAACCAACAAAGGCTATGGAACATGCAAACATTTCTTGGGAGTTATTAGAAAAACTTGGCAAAGGGATCCTTATAAAAGAGTGAACTTCCTAAAATCAAACCATCTTGATATACCAGTTTTACCTTTAGGTTCTGCTGATAGGTTTGTAAACATAATGACAAATGCCTGGCACCTGTTAGACATAAGCACTGGGACCCATGGCAAATATTGCTAATTCAGCACTGCTGTGTCTCATACATAGGCATGATCAATTAGCAATGTCCACCATGGGCACAGAAAGGAGGAATGATAGAACATTTTCCACAGCTTGTGGCTTCAGAATCCCTCTCAATACAAGACCAAGGGCTGTGTCATTGGGACAGTGAAATTACTCCCAAAGGCCATTCCAGTTCAAGAACTCCTCATAAGATTGGCATCTCTATATACAATTTGCCATGCCCAGTATAAAGTTTTTTTAATGTTTATTTACTTTTGAGAGAGGCAGAGACAGAATGCAAGTGGTTTAGGGGCAGAGAGAGAGGGAGACACAGAATCCAAAGCAGGCTCCAGGCTCTGAGACATCAGCACAGAGCCCGATGCAGGGGTCTAACTCACAGAGCTGTGAGATCATGACCTGAGACGAAGTCAGATGCTCAACCGATTGAGCCACCCAGGTGCCCCTGCCACACCCAGTATAAAAGTCTACCTTCCATATGTTAGTTTGGGCCCTTTTAGAAATAGATGCTAACACAGGATTGAATGTACTAATGTTTATGGAGAGAAATGACTGTGAGAGAAAATGGGAACCATCAGACCATGTTACAAATCTATCCCCAATAAAGGAAAGAAGGAAGTTTGAAATGCACTACTAAGGAAAGTTTGGCCCAATCACTGGGAAGTCTTCAAGTCAAAGTCTTCCATTAGAATTGTCCTTTGCCTTCCAGGAATGCCTTTGTATCCCTTCCATGTTCAGTCATTGTCCATGAGAAGCATGGCCTCAGAACAAGCACAGTGATGCACATCAGAGCATAGCAACTGGGGCTTAGTCAATAATTCTCCCTGCAGTTGGAGGTCTATGGTTAACATTCCCATGTTTGCCACATTTCACCTTGGGAAATCAAGATCACTGACCAGGTTTCAGACTGGCCTATGGAACTAGATATCTGAAACACACGTGTGACCATAGAGTCACAAGAGAAGGCTGAGGAATTGGAGTGTGAGCAAGACCAGGCTTTAGGTAGTAGCAGTAAGACTGGGTTGTTGGTATCTTCATCCCAACAGGTTCATAATGGCCACTGGCTCGATGTAGATAGGAAAAGTAGAATAATTTTATTAGCCTGAATCTGGACAATGAGATTGAGTAGAAGAAATCAGAATCAAGAACTAGGAGGATTTTGATCAGGATCAGAATCCTCCTATATATTTGTCAAGTACTCCAGAGCACTGACACAACACATTTCTGCTCTCTTCAATGGCTGAGACAACGCAATTTTAATCAGTAATTACATTAGAACCTACAATTAGTCATGGCACTAACAACAAAAACCAATAGTAAGTGCCCAATAAGTACCTATTCCTATGTAGTGGGTACTGTAAACACAGTTCTTGACCTCTGGGTGCTTACAGTGGAGTTGCAGCATGAGCAAATTCAACCAGTGAGTGCTGCACACACACACACACACACACACACGTGCACACACACACACACACACAGGAACCTCCTTTATTTCAAAGAGAGACATTTGTACAAGGTAGCCCTTAAAAGTTAGTTTCTTCATCTGCTGTGCCATCAAAAAAAACAAGAGATTTGTTTCCAATGTTAGATAACATATTTTTAGATTCTAGTTACTGTTTTCCCCAAACTCATGACATAAAAATCTTCTCTTTGAATTCGTTAGTGTCTTCATGTCTATAGAACTATACAAGCCTAACCACTTAGGCTATTGAAAACCATCATTTTTTTTTCCAGTTAGGCGAAACATTGGTCATTTAGATGTGTCTGTTGTCATTGAGTCCATTAAAGGCTAGTGTCATTGACACAACTGTCAAAACAAGTCAGTCAATACCATAAACAGCCATCTTGGTTTGAGGTACTTATCAACTGCTTAAGATTCTCTCTCCTCTCACTCAGGATGTGGTGAGTTGTGTCTTTCCCTGCTTCCAAATCTGAACATCTGAGTATTAAACAACACCAAGATGATTCTAGGTTTGGTTTATGTATACTATTTCAGTTTCAGTATTCTGTGAAGCATGAATTTATTACCCATCGAACAGAGAGGGAAGCTGTGTTACAGAAGTTATTCGAGTTGCACCAAGAGTCATGAGGCCCTATCAGAACAAGAACACTTAGCCTAATCTGTACTGTAGTGTCCCATCATATGTTTTATTTAGCCCAACCTCATGTTGCCAGTAGCAGTCTCCACCAAATCTAGACTATAGTGATCGAAGTACTTGGCAGAAGAGTCATCTTTGTCGTTGAATTTCTAAAGCCACGTCTAAGTGAACCCTGCCATTGGTTATTTAATGACAACATGCTTTGTTTTATTATTTTTTAAATCACACGCATCTTCTGAATTGAAAAAGAATAAGGAAAAGTTTTGAGGACTTTTTCGTTCCTTCTGCCAGCCTGGTGATTAGAGTGAGAGGATCTATCATCTTATCTCTCTGTAGAGAAATGGTCTGCTTTCAAAAAGGTGGTATGAAGACCAACTAAAAATGATGGGAAGCCACTATTTGAAAAAAAAAGAGGTCTCCCAATAACAAATACTGAAAGTGGTGATCACTCAGATGCGAAATGACCTCCCTGAATAATCTAACACTTCAAAAGCTGCACACCGATTACGTGCCTTGGCCGTGTACCTTCCATTAGCGTTAGTGAACATCTCAGGGACCTGCTTGGCCACATGTCCATTGTAAGCAATGAGCTAAGAGCATGCACCACATTGGAAACTCAAAGATTTTCCCTTCCCTGAGAGTAGTTTCATCATGTTTTGTTTGGAGTGTATTCCTAACTCTATTGTAGTAAAAGAAAAACCAAACAGTTGAGTTAATAACATGCTACATTTGGGAAAGAGATTTAGGATTTGTCTGAGAAGTGGTAGGGCCTTGTTTAATTCTGAAAATAAAAAGGAACATTTACCGGAAACCCAGGTCCTAGACACTATATTATTCTAACCATTAACTATAAAGAAATTCAAAATATGCTTCTTAATTATTATTTTTGGCAAATGTGTAACTCTTGGAATGCTCCCCATTAGCCTTAACTGTATTAATTTTACCACAGCGACAAAAGCAGAAGAAAATCGGGAAATAGGGACTATTATGAGGGAAAAAAAACATAGTTCAATTTGCTTTTCAAAAATTATGTTGACAGTTTCTGGCATGCATGCATACTGTCAGGCACAACCTGCACACCCTCATGCACACCCTCACACCCACAAATACTCTCAGACAACACTCATACACCCTCATACATACATTCCCTCATTTGTACCAGCTCACCATGTTATCTAGCTTCTACTGCGTATGTTGCTATCTAAGTACTGATTTTCTTTTAAATGGGCCCAAAAATGTTATTTTAAACTTTTTTTAAAAAAAGTTTATTTATTTATTTTTGAAAGAGAGAGAGCAGCAGACAGAGAGGGAGAAAGAGAAGCCCAAGAAAGCTCCACATTGTCAGTATAGAGCCCAATGAGGAGCTCGATCCCACAACCATGAAATCATGACCTAAGCTGAAATCAAGAGTTGGATGCTTAACTGATTGAGTCATCCAGACACCCCAAAAAAAGTGTTTTTTAAACAAATATTTTCAGGAGGACTAATTCTGTGGTATTTGAATAGGTAGTTCAATATCAGTGTGTGTGTGTGTGTGTGTGTGTGTGTGTGTGTGTGTTTTCCATGGCCAAATGGGTTTAAGAAATTCTAAAGAAAGTTAAGCAAGTGTTCTTAGGGTAAGAATTACTCAGTGCCCTTAATGAGTGAATATGTTCTATGGACCCTAATAGAAATATGTTGTATATGGACTACTCTGTCTGATTAGAAGCAACGTGTCACATGGCTATTGAGCCCTTGCTATGTGGTTGATCTGAGTTGAGATATGCTGCAAGTATAAAATACACAATATGGTATAGAACAAAGGGTAAAAAAAACTCATTAATAAATGTTTTCTATTGATTACATCTTGAAATGATAATATTTTAGGTGTATTAGATTAAATAAATATATACTTAAAATTAATTTCACTGGTTTCTTTTTACTTTTTTACTTTTTAAATTTTACTATTTTATTTCTAAAGAGAGTGAACATGAGCAGGGGAAAGGAGCAGAGGGGGGGAGAGAGAGAGAGAGATAGAGATAGAGAGAGAGAGAGAGAGAGAGAGAATGAGAGAATCTTAAGCAGGCTTCATGCTCAGCAAAGAGCCCAACATAAAGCTTGATCCCACAACCCTGGGATCATGACCGGAGGGGAAATCCAGAGTCAGATGCTCAACCGACTGAACCACCCAGGCACCATTCTTTCTACCTTTTTTAATGAGACTACCAGAAACCTTAAAATTACATATGTAGCTTGTATTATATTTCTTTTTTTTAAAAAAAAAGTTTATTTATTTTTGAGAGAAAGTATGGGGGAAGCACAGAGAGAGGAGAGAGATAGAATCCTAAGCAGGCTCCCCACTGTCAGAGCAAAGTCAAACACGGGGCTCAAATTCACAAACCATGAGATCATGACTTAAGCCGGAATCAAGAGTCAAACACTTAATCCACTGAGCCACTCAGGTGCCCCATTTGTATTATATTTCTATTGGACTATGCTGGTACGGAGCATTTTTCAAACATAGTTGACCACGAAAATTAGTTTGTATATAATATCTTAAAGAGGTAGCCTAATAGGGTTTGAATTCTGAGATTATACTGTTTACCATTTAGATGGGGGGAAGGGGGTCGTCAGCCTTTGCATTGGAAGTGTTTTTGCCTTCACCTGGGAACACTGGTTGGAATGCAGATGCATGTTGTGTCTGAAAGTATTTTCCTGAGATCCTACTATCCTACTAGGCCCTGCTCTAGGCAAAGAGCACAGGTCTGTGAATCCCATATATAGGGCTCAAACCATACCAACAGAAACCAGCAAGTAACTGTATTGTGCTTTTCAATGTTTATTCAAATGCAGATTCCTGGGCACCAACTCAGACCTATTGAATGAGTTCTCTGGGAATGGGCATTTTTAACAAGCACTTCCAGTGATTCTAAGACACGTTAAAGCTTTGCAAACAACTGTGCTAGCTGGGTGGATAAACATGAATAAAACATCTTCATCTGTCAGTTTCTTGGTTGCAAGCAACAGACATGGGCACTAGCTATCTAAAGCAAAAAGGGAATCAATTGGAAGGCTATCAGGAAATTGTGGAATTGACAACAGGCTAGGAAAATGGGCTTCAAAAAGAGAAAACAAGGAAATCGCGGAGGCTTGGCAGCAGAAGCTGTAGCTTAGTTATGATCAAGATATCACTAAATTTCCAGCATCCAAAGGTTTCCTCTATCTTTGCATCATACATGTGATATTCAAAGTGTGAAATAGGCCTCGTGGTCATGTATATGTTGGGTGAGGGCAAGACTTGACCTCCTCTGTTTCTGTTATAGGAAACAGTAGTAAGAGGTAGCTTCTGGGAATAGTCATCCTTCTCCACCACCCCCAAGATTAAAACAATGGAGCATTCTTCTAAAGAGGAGCCCAAAATACCACCTAGGAAATGCGTGATGGAATGGGAGAGGGAGGGACTGAATGTTCAACTGCTCCCAAGTAACCACTGTCCGTTACCAGACCCTACAGTAAAATGATCTCCAAAGTGTAAAATCTAGTGGAGAGGTGCTAATTGACAGGGGAAGTATCAATATTTGGAATTCTTCCTCAGGGATGATGTGTTTCTTCTCCTCATCCATTGTTCATGTCAGTATGGACACAGAAATATTTATTCTTTGAGTTATAATCCAATAGTGCCATTATTTATTATACTTCTCAGATTTTTCCCTTTGGTCATTGGGAACTCTTACAGATTTATCCCTATGTCCTCTCTCCAAACTAGTCTCTGGATTGGACTAGGTTTCTTTAAATGCAGGGACTTGTCTTATCTGACCTTGCAGAATGGAAAATACCTTAATCCACAGATGTCACTGGGCTTGAAGTTGAAGTTCCTAATTATTCTTCTGACTCAGCAAATACTCTTATGTGTGAGGTTACACAAGAAGCAGCTTTTGTCTAGGACAGTAACCAACACGTACAGAGTGTTGAACAACTTACGAAGCATGTCCTGAGGCATGATGCCATTCCATCTCCACAACCAACCTGTAAAGCTGATGTTCAAGAACAGAACCCACACTGGCCTTGGCAGTAGAGCAGAGTCTTAGGGGTCTCCTGCAGGGTCAAGATTCAATTCCTCAGCTGGTGTATGTAGGGGGGTCTAGGTCAAGGCCAGGGGATTCTAAAGAATGAGCCAGGATGGCTAGGGCAGCAGGTAGGGGACAGTCATCAAACATGTGGTCAAAGGATGCAGTTTAACCACTGCCTAAATATGTACATTTTTGAACATTTGGCACATTCAAGGTGGCACAGGCCAGCACAAACTGACTAATAATTTTCTCTGTATACCAGCACTATTTTTCCTGCCTATGGGCACTACTATGCCCATTTTATAAGCTGAGAGCACATAATGTGCTAAGGTTGCAGAGCTAGAGATAAACCTGGATTTCCCGGTAGAGTTCTGTTCATGACAACATAAATTTTGGAAGTTAGGAGATGGATTTCAATTTTGTAACTAAACCAGATTCAAATGCACCTTCTACCTTTTCTCAGAATTCCTCCTCACAATAGGAAATGGCATATTATTGCATTCAAATTCCAAACCAAGGGTGCTCAAATTGCCCTGAATCTTTGATGAGACTTCCTATTTACAGGGGAACAAAAGATACATTTTCCTGTTTTTTGTGTGTTTGTTTGTTTGTTGGGGTTTTTTTAATATACATCCAGTTTGTAAGTGGGATCTCCTGTTTTCCAACCTGTGGCCCATCCTTCTATAGAAACAATCTGCTCCAGGGGCGCCTGGGTGGCTCAGTCGGTTAAGCGTCCAACTTCAGCTCAGGTCATGATCTCGCGGTCTGTGAGTTCGAGCCCCGCGTCAGGCTCTGGGCTGATGGCTCAGAGCCTGGAGCCTGCTTCCGATTCTGTGTCTCCCTCTCTCTCTGTCCCTCCCCCATTCATGCTCTGTCTCTCTCTGTCTCAAAAATAAATAAACGTTAAAAAAATAAAAAATAAAAAAAGAAACACTCTGCTCCAAGGAGCTGGAAGGGGTAATGTCAGCGGTAGCCTGGCCACACAGCTTCCTCCTCCTTCACCTGCTTCACTAGGCTCCTGTGTCTCTACACAGCGGGGGTTGTTAAGAGGCTCCTGTGCTCATTGAGAAGTATTTTTAAAATTTTTCCTTCCATCCTTCATTCTCCAGGACAGATTCCTGGGTAGAGGTGCAAGTTTGCATTTTCTGCCTTCCAACAGGATAGTCACGTCGAGGCATACACCTGTGTAAGTGTGTGTATGTGTGTGTATGTATGCATGTCGGGGGACTGTGGACCATGAGTTCAATTTTACTTTTTGCTGACTCACTCAAAGCCCTAGAGGTCCTTACATAGGACACGTGCAATTAAAAACAAGACCAAAAAACAAAATCCTCCTCTGTCCTCAGTATCTACTAGAACCTGGTCCAACAAGGACCCTGAAGAAGCAATCCTCATGGAAGATACAGCAGTAGGCAACCATGTTTGAAGACAGACTATTTAATTTCTAAGCCTTAAATTCCTTAATAAGGCTTAACATATGATGTTGTCTTCTAAAGCAAATGAGAAAACTGATGAAAAGTTCTCTACTATAGAGTTAATGCTCAGTTAACGTCAAGTACCGTTATTGTTGTGTTCAGTCCTTTTGGGGCCAGGGTTGACTGGACCATAAGTAAGGAAAACCAATGAATAGACTAACCAACACCCTAGGCCAGGAGTGACATAATTTAATAAATCCTCAGAAATGTGACTGGATAATACTCAGAGGAAAAGGTTATTACTTACGGAAACTGAAGCTGAAAGTTTCAAGATATAGAAGAACGGTCATCCTGGGAATGAGGATGAAGCACAGGAAAGCTCAATTTCTAGGCTTCTGTAATTTTTGCCTCTTTTGAACACTTATTGTGCTACCCGATATACACATTTAATCATATAGCTTTGTTACTTTTTTATTCTTTTTTTAAAGTTTATTTATTTATTTTGAGAGAGACAGAGACAGCATAAGTCGGGGAGGGGAAGAGAGAAAGAGAGGTAGAAAGAGAATACCAGGAAGGTTCTGTGCCGCCAGCCTGATGTGGGGCTTGGACCCACAAACCATGAGATCATGACCTGCGCTGAAACCAAGAGTCCAACACTTAAACAACCAAGCCACCCAGGCGCCCCATAATTTTGTTACGTTTGACTTTTGAATGCATGTGTGTTGGTTTTGTGTCCCTATACTATTTAGGGTCCAGACAAGAAAACTGCAATTGCTTTATGTTTCTCAAACAGAGAAGACTTAATACAAGGAATTGGTTATACAGTCACTGGAAGAGCTGAAAAGTGAAATAGGACACATAAGGTGAGCAATAGCAGGAAGTTAGGTCTGGGACTGGAGAGAGAAAGGATAGGTTACTAAAGCCCAGGATTTGGGTCGTATACTGGAAGCTGGAATCATAATAGGCTGGCAGGTGGCAACTAGGAGCAGGAAGAAAGGGAGCTTTCCAGCAGAAAGTGAGCTACAAAGGAAATACAGCTATGTCAGAAGCACTCCATGAAGAAGAGAGTGGAGAAGTATTCCAGCTCCGTCCTCCTCTTGCCCTTCAGTCTAGTACCGGTGCCTCCCATTGGCCAAACCACCTGAAACGCAGAGGGTAACAGAACCTGAGGAATGCTGTTCCCTAAGGAATGGAGCCCAGACTAAAAAGACACTGACCAGCAAGGGCCCAACCATATAAGCTGCTTAGTGTCATCTATGGCTTCTCCAAGGTGTTTCCTGTTTGTAGGTAGTAAAGACATTATTCTTTTGGTGAACATTTATTTTTGCCTCTGTTTGGGGTGTGATTTTCTTTAAAGGTAAGAGCTATGAGAACAGAAGCACTGAAATTCCATAGTCAAATTCAAGAGAATAGGCTTAAAAGTAAGAAGGATATTTTTAAACTCCTAGAACTCTGTAGCTCATGTCTAATGTTTTTCAGCTACAACCTGATGACTCAGAAGATTTTTTTTTTGGTTTTGTTTTAGCAAATCTTGATTATCAATGTGATCAGCCCTCTCCCAGATCTGGAGGGAATGATTAGCAGGAGGCTAGCTGTGAACTGAACTAGATAATGTTACACTTGAAAAGGATGCATTCTGCATCCTTAATCTCAAGGACATTTTAAATAGCATTGAAATAAATGTTTGCACATGACCTATGTTGGTGATGAATTCTGAATTTTGGATAATATGTTATGATTTTATGTGTTGCTTTATTACCTTCCCAGTCATTCTGATATATCTATATGTGTATATGTGCATGTGCATGTGTTTTAATTGCATCTTGATTAAATTATCAAAGCAATTGAAATTCCCAAGCAGTTCTTACATTGTGAAAGCTAATTTTAGTTCATCTATGCAGTGTCAGAAATTGTATCCACTTGTAAAGTGTTACTGTGTGACACAGATTTTGTCATTTCCATTGCCTCATGGAAGAGAGGTAGATTCCAACAAATTGGCCATTAATATCCTGCTATTGCTGAACACTAACTAGTCAAGTGAGCTAGGCTTCTTCAACATCTGGAAACCCTAAGGGAACTCCTTCCATGCTTACTATTAACTCACCCTGACACTTGTTCTTTTGTTCATGCTTCACCTCAAGGAGTTCACCCATAGGGTATTTATTTTTAAACCAATCCTTGCAAGAACTATCACCTTACCAAGAAACACATCAAAGACTTACTGGATCTTGGGCTGAAAATACCCCTGGATGTCCATGGAGATTGGGATTACATAGCCGTGAACTTCATTGTTTGTAACATAACTTGTGGCATTTCATACATTTTTCTCTGAGGTTACCCCTTATTTGTAAAAATATTATCCTTTCTGGAGTCAATCCAGCTGCATGGATGTCAATGGAAGATCCTAAGGAGGTCCTCCAACTTGGCACACTTCCCAATTCATCAGTTCCTGAATATGGGATCCAGTGGGAAACTCATGTCTCATTTTTCACTCCTTTAAGTGTGGCAAGCATGTAAAGCTGAATACTGGTGGGGTATCTGCCAGGTTCATATTAAGTAACTCACCTCCCCTGAGAATTGCTCCTCTCCATACGCGGGATTGGTCTCCAGGCAGCCATGTTTATGCACCTTGACTTTATCTACATTAATTGGACCTGAGTGGTCAATTGCATGACCTATTCTTGGGCAGTTTCTCTATCTCTAGAACTTACAACAGAGAGAATGCCATGAAGACTGGGCTGGTGTCTTGAACCAAGGAGATGTTATATGGGAAGATGTACGGGACAATGTACCATGGCTACCCAAGGGCATGAAGTTCAAGAGGAATCACATGCAAAGAGAGAAAAGACAGAGGTTAAAGTATTGCCTTGAATTCATTACCTATTGCTGTACCTCAAATTACCCCCCAAATAGCATTTTAAAGCCACCAAAATTTATTAGTTTACATAGTTTCTGGGGATCAGAAATCTGGGACCAGCTTAGCTGGGTATTTGTGGCTCAGAGTCTCTCAAGAGTATTCTGTCAACATGTCGGTTGGCTAGAGAATGAACTTCTGAAGTCACTGATGTGGCTGCTGCCAGGAGGATTCTGTTCCTTGCCAAATGACTTTCTCTATTACATTGCTTAAATTACATAGCAGCTGCCTTTCTCTACACCTGAGAGAAAGAGAGAGAGAGAGAGCAACCAAGATGGTGGTGGAGCTTAATTTTCCTCTTCTTGAGTGTGTACTTGACTTAGTGACTCTTTCAAAGACAAAAATATGGAAACGGAAAAATAGTAACCATCCAGTGGAGAAACATGGCAGATACCAGCTTAACAAAGTAATCAAGGTTGACATCACCAGTGATAAGCCATGTTGATCTTATATACTACTGATATGATGTAATGAGAAGATTATCTCACTGTGTGGTATTCTTCCCTCAAATCTGTAATCTCAGACTAGTTCTGAGAAAACAGCAGACAAATCCAAATTGAGTGACATTCTACAAAATACCTGACCAGTACTCTTTAAAAGTTTAAAGCTTACTTAAAAAAAAAAAAAAGACTGTGAAATTGTCGCAGAATTTAGGAGATTAAGGAAACTTGGTGAATAAATGCGACGAGGTGTCTTGGATTAGATCCTAAAACAGAAAAAGAACATAAGTAGGAAAACTGGTGAAATCTAAATAAAATTTATGGTTTATTAATTAATACCAAAATAATAGTTTGGGCAACATACCGTGGCTATGTCACCGTAAGGGGAAGCAGGGTGAATGAAATATGGAAACCCTTTGTATTACCCTTGTAATTTTTCTGTAAATTTATAATTATTCAAAAGTAAAAAAATATTTTAACAAGTACTCCCTCTCCTGTATTAAACAAACAAACAAAAAAAAACAAAGACAATGTACAAACTGACAAACCCTGGGTTCGACTTATATGTGGGTGGATGGGATAGTCTAGGAAGACTTCTCAGAGAGAATAAAGTCCAGTTGCATGCCAAAGAGAGTTAAAACTACAGCTGTAGCTTCATGAAATAATCAAGTAACTTCTAGTAGAATTGTATAGGCTAGGGGTGCCTAAGTGGCTCAGTCGGTTACGTGTCTGACTTCAGCTCAGGTCATGATCTTGCAGTCTGTGGGTTCAAGCCCTGCATCAGGCTCTGTGCTGACAGCTCAGGGCCTGGAGCCTGCTTTGGATTCTGTGTCTCCTTCTCTCTCTGCCCCTCTGCCACCCATGCTCTGTCTCTGTCTCTCAAAAATGAATAAATGTTAAAAAAAAAAAAGAGTTGTACAGGCTCAACAAATGGGGTGGGGGTGGTACATGGGGTAAAAGACAGAGTAGCACGAGCAATGCTAGAGAAATAATTCTGGGTTCTTGGGATAAAACTGACACAGCACTGATTTCCTGTAGGAAGTTGTGTTAGTCTGCTCAGGCGGCCATAAAAAAATACCATGGACTGGGTGACTGAAACAACAGAAATTTATTTTCCATGGTTCTGGGGGCTGGGAAGTCCAAGATGACGAAGCCATCATGATCACATTCTGATGAGGACTCTCTTCCTAGCTTCTTCCTAGGCTGCCTTCTCACTGTGTCTTTTTTTTAATGTTTATTTATTTATTTTTGAAGGAGAGAGAAAGAGAGACAGAGAGAGAGAGAGAAAGAGACAGAGAGAGAGAAAGAGAGAGAGGAGGAGGATGAGTGGGGGGATCAGAGAGAGAGGGAGACAGAATTCCAAGTAGGCTCCTCCCTGTCAGCGCAGTCTCACTGTATTGTTACGTGGTAGGGAGAAATGGTGTCTCTTCTCATAAGGGAACTAATCCCATCATGAGATCCCCAACCTTATAACCTCATTTAAACCTAATTACCCTCCAAAGGCCCCATCTTCAGGTATGCAACATGGAGTTATGGCACCAAGGTAGAAATTTTTAGAGGGAGGACATAAACATTCAGTCCATAACAGAGATCTTAGAAGACAATCCTCTATTTTCCAGCCCTGCACTAGATATACACCATGATAGACTTAATATGCTGAGGTTATGAAAATAAATATCCCTAAATCTCAGTAGCTTAAATAAAAGTTTATTTCTCACTTATGCTTCATGTCCATCATGGGTTGTCAGGGTTTGTGCTCTTATTATCCTCCCTCAGGAACCCAGGGCATAAGGAGTCTTTACCATTAGTTCTTGGTGTAGACAAGGGAAGAGAATGTAACAAATCACACACCGATTTTTTATTTTAGTTTTTATTAAAATTCCAGTTAGTTAACATACAGTGCAATATTAGTTTCAAGTGTATAATACAGCGATTCAACACTTTCATACAACACCTGGAAGTGCATCACAACAAATGCACTCCTTAATCTCCATCACCTGTTTAACCCATCCCCTACCCACCTCCCCTCTGGTAACTATCAGTTTGTCTTCTATAGTTAGGAGTCTGTATCTTGGTTTGCCTCTCTCTTTTTTCCCTTTGCTCATTTGTTTTGTTTCTTAAATTCCACATGAGTGAAATCCTATGGCATTTGTCTTTTTCTGAGTGACTTATTTCATCTAGTATAATACTCTCTAGCTCCATCCATGCTGGTGCAAATGGCAAAATTTCATTCTTTTTTTATGGCTGAGCAGACAATGCTGCTATAAACATCCAGGTGCGTGTATTTCTTTGAATGAGTATTTTTGCATTCTTTGGGTAAATACCTAGTACTGTGATTGCTCCCACACCCTGATTTTCAGACACTTCTATCTGGATGTGACATGCATTGCTTCCATTCACATTTTTGTTGGCAAAAGCAAGACATATGGCCACTTGTAACTTCAAGGGTGTGATAGGTTGAATCTCACCATGTGTCTGGAAGGAGGAAAACGGAATGTTGGTGAACAGCCCTAATGATCACCATAATAAGGAATCTTTGCTAGAATGCCACCGGGGAATGTTACAACCCTTCTGCCTCCTGATCCCTTTTTCTATTCCTTCTTTTTACTCCCTTCTTTCTTTATATCATTTTGATTTTTCTCTCTTTTTTTCTTTCCCCTTCTCCTCTTTCCTTAATTTAAATGATCATTTTCTAATCACAGAAAGATTATATTTAAACTACAAAAAATTCAAATAACACTGGAACATAAAACAATTTGCCCATCTATTTTCTCCTGCTAGAGATAACAATTATCAAGAGGTGGAGTGGGCAACACCATTCAAGATCATTTTTTCTCAGCTTGTTTTTTTTATTTAGCAGTGTTTTCTTGGACACTTCTTGTTTTTAAGTCAGAAAACAATAACCACCAATACTACTAGAAAACATTAACAACAATCATTTGTTGATCACCTGGGTTATGCCTCCACTGGTTTAGGGATGGGGTACTCACCACTGAACAAGACAGCATCTCTGTCCTATATTCTGCTAAGGAGAGATCTGTACCTGGTCCTGCCTCTATCACTAATAGTTATGAGACATTAGTCAACATCTTGATGTTATTGTTTCTGCGTGTTTTTGACTCTTTTTCAACAACAACAGAAATCAAGGTGTGAGCCAGATGTTCTCACTTGACCTATGGGTCTAATTCTAACTGTATGAGGATTTGTGGTGTTGTTGCTGTAAACAACAGATCCTGACTTTCACTAACTAAAGCAAGAAGAAAGAAATTAATTGGAAGGATATTATGTAGCTCAGAAACCAGAAGGAAGAGTTGAACAATCATGTCTGGGAAAGGGCAGAAACAAGGGGTCATTGGGGGAATCTCAGCAGCAGGAACTCATGGGTTGGTTTCGAAGGTTGCTGTTCTTGGATGACTCAGCTCCAACAGGCTTCCCTCCCAGGGTTTCTCTGTAGAGGATTCAGCTTTCTGGGAGAGAAAAACTTATTGTTCTAGCTTGGGCCAGCAGTTTGTTCCTCTGACCAGAGGGAGTGGGATACTGTTGAAAGACATTTGTACCGATACCACCTGGGATGGAGGTTGGGCAGTTCCCCAAAAGCAAAAGGAGGTGCTCTTAGGAGGAGAAGGAAAGAAGACAGGCAGGCAGACACAACCAAAAACGGATGTTCACTGCATGAATTTCTTCCTTTTTCCTCATCCTGTCCCTATTTTTCTCCCTTACTTTCTTTTTTAAATTATTGTTTATTTATTTAATTATTTTTGGGGGGGGAGAGAGAGAGAGAGAGAGAGCGTGTGCATGCTCACGAATAGGGCAGGGGCATAAGGGAGACAGATAGAGAATCTCAAGCAGGCTCCACACTGAGTGTGACCCACAGGTGGATCTGACAATCGTGAGATCATGATCTGAGCAGAAATCAAGAAGCCCACACTCAACTGACTGAGCCACCCAGGTGCCCCTCCCCTACCTTGTATTATGAATTTTCCCAATTTTCTGCTGTGTTCTGCCTATTGATGTCTTAGGTTTGGCCAATGCTAGGCTTTGTTTAATTGTGCTGGTGGGATTTCAGTGTCTGAGGTTTCTAAACTCTTCTTTGATGGCTCTACGAAAATGCCTTCTGGATAGATCCTTGAATGGTATAGCACATTCATCTATTCATTTACATAAGGAGACTCAATGATATCACAGTACTTGGTGCCTTCCTTGTTTTCCTGAACAGCAAAACTGAAAATTCCTAAATTTATTTGTGGCACTGTTTATAATAGTGAAAATGGGAAACAAACAAAATAATCAGGAAGGGATTGGTTAGATAAGTTACGCCATCTCTTCCACAGGCATATCAGCCAGTGACTCAACTCTTTTTTTCTTCTTAAGCTGTGGAATCCTCAGACAATGAGTAGAGATACGAGCTCTCTCTCTAGAAAGATGCAGATGTATTTTGCATGCAACCTAGATATTTTGGATATTTGCAAACCCAGTAAAAGTTTACATATAAATCCAGAGGTGTTTATAACCATTTTATATGCTATTGATGTAATGGTTTAATCATTATCATAGTTTTAATCATAGGTTTAATCATTATCATAGGAGTATGAGTTTTTTAAATTTTTTTAATGTTTATTCATTTTTGAGAGACACAGAGAAAGAGAGAGACAGAGAGACAGACAGACAAGTGGGGGAGGGGCAGAGAGAGGGTGACACAGAATTGGAAGCAGGCTCCAGGCTCTGAGCTATCAGCACAGAGCCCGATGCGGGGCTCGAACTCACAAACCATGAGATCATGACCTGAGCCGAGGTTGGACACTTAACCAACTGAGCCACCCAGGTGCCCCAATATGAGCATGTTTTTAATATGAGAAGTTGTTCAAAATATATTATGTAAACAATTATGCATTGAAAACAATGCATAGAATATTACCCATTACTTTGAAAGGAATAGTTTGTGTGCATGTGTGCATGTACATATGCATGCATGTGTGTGTGTGTGTGTGTGTGTGTGTGTGTGTATAACACTAGAAATAAGTTTGGATAGTTGTTAGGAAAATACTTAAAAGCATTTCTCTCTGGTGGGTCAATGACAGGTAATTTTTTTCTTTTTGTTTGCTGTAGTATTTTCCAATTCTTCTCAAATGCACACAAATCATTTATGAAATTTTAAAGACAGTAAAGTGTGATAAAGGAAATACATGCTTTCATCACTTATGGCTCACTTTTTATGCTGTGTGGTTCTCATAGCTCTTTGATGTACAAATCATTGGGAAAAATGGGTAAGAGAAGATCCTAGATTAGGTACTCAAGAGAATCAGAAGGGTTAAATCTGTAATTTATCACTCTTTCTCATCACAATCATTGACATTTTTATTATTGACGCAAATGGCATATTAAAAATTTACTGCTTCTCTCCCTGCTTTCAAAAGAAATATGTATATGTTGTAACGAAATAAAATATTACAAGCATGCGTGATTTTGAAAGCCAAATTTCTTTATAATTCCTTAGTTCCTGTAACAGCTGTTAATGATTTAATCCAGGTACAACATTATACACACACACACACACACACACACACACACACAATTTGTTTCTTAAATGAAAATAGAATTGACATACATCATTTGCAGCATGCTTCTTTTTCCCCATGTAAGATCTGTTTTGTGCATCTTTCTATGTCTGCTCACAGAGTTCAGTCTCATTATTTTTTTAACACACTTCTGTAGTATTTTAAACACTTACATATAATTCAACTGTAAGGATACACCCTAATTTATCTATAGCCTCTGTGCCATGGATCTAGTTTTTCAAGGTCATGAAAAACATTGCAGTGAAAACTCTTGTATATACATCTGTGTAACCTTTGTGAGAGTAGTTTTGCCCCATAGATTTCTAGAAATGGAATCTTACTCTTAATTTTTCATTAGGTGCCTGCCTTGCCGCCCACATTTCTTAGTTAATCTGTGGGCCCTACTGAAACAGTGGCAGAGGGCAAACAACTGAACTGTCCTGCTTCCTGTTAATTGGAGGTGCTCAGGACTCCTGCTTGGCCACACAGCTTCAATGTTAAGGAAACATGACCTCCTGAGTCTGCAGTGGCCAAAACGTTTGCTTTGGTTTAATTGCCAGTCAGAGGAAAATACATCCCGGGAGAGAGGGCCTGTCTCTACCTCATCCTCTTTTCTCATTTTTATTTGAGAAGCAGAGAAGTCCAGGGGCTGTTGGGGCACGATGAGGGATAGTAAGTTTGTCATTCAGGATTGTCAGATGACTTTTGTGACAGTGGAAAGAAGAATTCTATATGATAATGAAAACAAACAAACCCCACACAGTGTCATGGATGAATCTTTGAAAAATGTTGAGTCAAAGAATCAAGATACAAAAGAATTTGTACAGCGTCATCTCTGATTATCTCCCGTTGTGTAACAAATTACTCCAAATCTTCTGGGTTTAATACAACAGAAATCACTTATTATTGCATATGCTTTCTGTGTGTCAGATATTTGAGAGTGGCTTGGAGCAATTCTGCCTCTGGGTTGCTCTTGAGGTTGAGATTGCAGTCGAATGCTTTTTTGGGGGTGCAGGCATCGGAAGGCTGGACTCGGGCTGAGGATCCACTTCTAAGGTGGTTCAATCACAAGGCTGGCAAGTTGGTGGTAGCCACTGGTGGGAGGCCTCAGTTCCTGTCCACAAGGGCCTCTTCAAAGGACCACTTGCATCTCCTCATGCTCCCCTCAGAGTGAACAATCTGAGAAAACTGGGAGGAAATCACAGTTAACTTTTGTGACAGCCTTAGAAGTTAGTCACACTAGACCAGCTCTGATTCAATATAGGAAGAGACCATTAAGAGACCTGTATCATTGGGGGCCATCCTGGAAGCTGGTGGCCATAATTTCATTTATCTGAAGTTCGAAAATAGGCAGAAAAACCCTATATTGCTTAGGGGCCAAGCTTATGTGTTAAAATTATAGAAGAAAAAGGGCAATGATCACCATAAAAGTGGTTGTCTTTTGAAGGGAAATATTTGTGAGAGGGTAAGGATCAATTGTGAAAGTATACATTTATGTTTTATGTACTTTTCCCAAGAGTAATAAGTTTCATGATTGCAAGAAAATACTCTTTAGAAAAATTAAACCAAAAGAGAATTGACATGAGAAACAGAAAGTGTTCTTTTGTCTTTTAGGTCTCAAACATAGGATTCCTGAAGGCTAATTGAAAGTCTGGCCAAAAAAGGAAAAAACAATAGCAACAATTAACACTTAAAATTAGCCAACAGTTCTTATGTGTTTCAGAAAATAAAAAGCAAATGCTTTATACAGATTTCCTTGCTTAATCCCCACAATAACTAGTTTATTTTTGATTATCCCCTTTTTTGTAAATTAGGAAACTGAGAATTAGGGTGATTTAGGCATCCTACCGACCAGGCAATAAGTGGTAGATGTAGGGTTTGAATCCAGCCACTGTGCCTTTCTGATGCAGAAAAGAAGGTCAGACCATTGGTATACATTTTAACTCTATTTTTTGCCTAGATTGAACAAACTTTGGAAACCCTTAGCTGGATCAGTCAAGTAGTCGGTCCCAGTATGTGACTGGCACGGAGTAAGTACTGTAAACTATACTTCAATTAAAAAAAAATGAGAGGGGCGCCTGGGTGGCTCAGTCGGTTGAGCGTCCGACTTCGGCTCAGGTCACGATCTCGCGGTATGTGAGTTCCAGCCCCGCGTCGGGCTCTGTGCTGACTGCTCAGAGCCTGGAGCCTGTTTCGGATTCTGTGTCTCCCTCTCTCTCTGACCCTCCCCCGTTCATGCTCTGTCTCTCTCTGTCTCAAAAATAAATAAACGTTAAAAAAAAATGAGAGACTGAGGTTCCTGGGTGGCTCAGTTGGTTAAGTGTCTGACTCTTGATTTTGGCTTAAGTCATGATCTCAAGGTTTGTGGGTTCAAGCCCCGTGTTGGGCTTTGAGTTGACAGTATGGAGTCTGCTTAGAATTCTGTCTCCCCCTCTCTCTGTCCCTCTCCTGCTTGCACTCTATCTTTCAAAAAAAATTTTTTTAAATGAGAGAAAAAAATGAAAAGAAACAGATGTTTCCTAAGTGAATAAAGAATTAAAGATTAATTTATTCTATTTATTTATTTATTTTGCAAAAATTTTGTATGAAGCACATTATGTGGCATGCCCTGGCTAATGGTCTGTGTGTCTTACAAGTATTAATTCTTTTACTGTTTTGTAACTGTCCCCTGATGTCCACTCTAATTCATCTCTAAAAGGTAAGTCGCTGGGGATATTCCCTTCTTCACTTGCCTTGAGGCAAGCTGGAAGTTTTCTATTTTTCCAAGTACTTGACTTTTGCCCCCTGGGGCTTGATATTTTAGCATCTTACTTTTGCAAATCAATTCCACAGCAGTACTGCTGAACTCTTACCCCTACTGGATTTGGGGGTGGGGGGGAATGAATGTATTTCCTTCTGTAACCTAACAAATGAGTCCTTGTTTTGTCAAACTTTCAGACAACTTTTTGGGTTAATGTGGATGGGAACATCAAAACCCTTGAGGTTTACCTTGTAAACTTCATGACGGGAAATGTGCATAAATCGTGGTTTATTTCAGTTTCTCTTTTTAGTTTCTTTAACAAGTGCTAAATAAGATTCATTCAGTTATTTTCTGGCATGATATTTCTCCAAATCACCCGTTAGCAAGTCTGAACGTGTCTGCTTGTTGTTCTAATGAAGAAATCTCAGCCTCCTTATCAGCAATGCCTCTGGGACACAGGCTAAATTCTACTGTGATAAATCAATTTAGACTGGGAGAGAGTCCTAGTGATGGAAAGTTATTTCGTTCAATCAATATTTGCCTGATGAACAAATGGACACTGGAAAACTTAAGTTAAAAATTCCATTTTAATTTGTATTATCTTTGCTATTATAAAAAGGAACAGTGTAAATTTGCTAGAAAACATATTTTCTTTTACTTGATGGCTAATCCATTTGTTTATTCAACAGTTATTGAGTATCTATTGTGGGCATGGTCCCAGCCCTCAGAGGGCTCACAGTTTGGGCAAGGGCAGGGGTGTGTTGGGTCTGTGTACCTGTTGGTGATGATAGTGGGGTAGTAGGGTTGGAGGGGGGGATTTGTATAAAAAGTTAAACAAATAAATATAATGTGGTATATTGCAGATAGTGTATTTGGGGAACTTAGGGATGGGGCTTCTAAATCAATATGGGGGCCTGGTGAGGGTTGGTAGGGTACAGCAAGACTTCCTGATGAAAGTAACATCTGAACTGTATGTTAAGGTTAAAGATGTGTTTGGGGCAAAAGAAGAAGAGAAAGGCACTCTGGACAGAGAAACAGTCTGACCTATTCCAGGAGCTCCAAACAGTTTGGGGTTGGTGAAGCTACTTAATATGGAAGTTAGAGAGTGATCTGAGAGGAGGAAAAGGGTGTGGGAGAATCCAGGGCCTGAAGAGCTGGGTATCTAATATTAAAGAGCCTGGTCTACATATCTGTAGCAGTGGGGATCCTAAAATGCCTTAAAATAGGGAAAAGACAAGATGAGGTTTGTGTTCTAGAAAGATCTCTCTTGGCAAAAGTTCAAAAACCTGTGCTTTTTGGTGTAGCAATTCAATCTCCAGGCAATTGGTGTGAATGGGAGTAAAGATTTAGCCACTGAGAAAGAAGTGAAATGCTCTTTATCTCTAATAGTAAACAATTGAAAATAGTCAAAAGGTTCAACAATGCAGACATTAGAAAAATAAATGTAATAAATTTGAAAATGGCAAATGTGTTTTAGAAACATTAAAACGAGGTTTTAGACAAGGAAAGCTATTCATGATACATGAAAAGGAAAGGTGTGACCAAGAAGTGGTATATTCAGTATTACCTTTTGAATATTTACTGAGACTGTACATACATATATATCTATATAATGAATATATTGAACATTGAATGACATATACTTAGGTATGGGTATCGCTGGAGAGTGGTATTATGGGTATTCAAAAATGTTTTTCTTTTATTTATCTGCATTTTGTAAGTTTTAAATAATAAATCTTTTTACTTATCCAATAAGAAGATAACTTTAGGGGCACATGGGTGGGTCAGTTGGTTAAGCGTCCGATTTCAGCTCAGGTCATGATCTCGCAGTCCGTGAGTTCGAGCCCTGCATCAGGCTCTGTGCTGACAGCTCAGACCCTAGAACCTGTTTCAGATTCTGTGTCTCCCTCTCTCTCTGACCCTTCCCTGCTCGTACTCTTTCTCTCTCTTTGTCTCAAAAATAAATAAACGTTAAAAAAAATTAGAAGATAACTTTAAAATATTTTACATAGAAGCCAGTAACATTTGGCTACTTTGGTAGCTGTTTAGAGGAAGACAAAAAAAGCAGGAATGCCCTTTCTGGAGTATGTATTCCATCTTTTGGAACATTTTGTATTGTATTGCTTACTCTAATTCCTGTGACTTCAGATACCTTGGAACGAGAATGTACAGCATGACCTTTATTGATTGTTCTGTATTGGGTTTGGAGTCACCAAGTTCATACCAGGGTCAAATCACTCTTCCACCATTGCTGTTGTATTTGTGAGGTGAGAGCTACTTGGTGCCATTGGCTTGTCTTTAGGGTCTATTAGCTACAAAAGGCACTTTTTTGGTTTGAGTCTCTCCTCGATCAAATTTTAGCCACCCTCATCTGAATCTTCTTCTCAAATAGGCCTTGACTTTTGGGCTTCCATTTACATTGACCAATTTTAGCAACAATCCTGTCAAGATGGTTTGGCCATCATCCCCATCCTCCATATCCGATCACCTTCCTTATCTCCCATCCCTCCCCTTGCCTGCCTCAGGAAGAATCCTATTAGGTCAGTTTAGCAAAGAATTATGCTATGCCTAACCATAAGAGACTCTTAAATACTGAGAACAAACTGAGGGTTGATGGAGGGGTGGGGGAGAGGGGAAAGTGGGTGATGGGCATTGAGGAGGGCACCTCTTGGGATGAGCACTGGGTGTTGTACGGAAACCAATTAGACAATAAATTACATATATATATATGTATATATATGTATGTATATATGTATGTATATATATATATATGTATGTATAAAAGAATTATGCTACTCCTTTAATACCCACCCACCACCTTCTATGTCTACCTCACTTATGTTCTGCTTCTTGACTAGAAATCCCAACTTTTCGTGGGGCATGTGGGTTGCTCAGTTGGTTATGTGACTGGCTCTTGATTTCAGCTCAGATCGTGATCTAATGGTTGTGAGTTCGAGCCCTGCCTGGAGCACACACCACCTATCCCTGCCCCCCACCTTAGGCTCCACGCTTACAGTGCAGAGAAACTTGGTAAAAATGTAGGTTCTCAATCTCTACCCCTTCAATATCTTGATTTAGTCGTTCTGCTGCTGGGCTTGGATATCTGCATTGTAATGGCACCTCAAGCGATTCTGATGGACATGGATCATAGACAACCCTTTGAGAAGAGCACACCACTTTCCTCTCCTGGTCTACACAGCATATCACCCTTCCCTCTCCCTGGGCCCCTGTCCAGTGGCTCTGGAAAACCATGGTAGACAGTACTCATAAAAACAATATATTTAGAAGACCAAGATCCAGAGACTCCTGAGGAGCAATAAATGACCACAAGGTGGTCTGTGGCACCTCTGAAGTTGCAATGGTATTTGAGCATGTTCTCTTTTCTGGCAAAAAAGTGTACAGCTTTCAGATTCTCAAAGAAATCCACTATCCAAACATTAACCCTGCAAAGCCATGAAGCAGTTTTATGCCTTGAAAATTAATTATCTTCCCTCTTGATATGTTTCACGTCTGAGCTTTGTATAGCTTAGATTGTTTTTCTCCGAGCACGCCCATGTCTGGGCACATAGTCTACTGCCTTGGCAGATGTAGGAAGGACATATACTGGAAGGGTAGTGGTGAAGACTTTTCTGTTGAATGCCTCATTCCCTTCTCCTCTATTATCCTTTTCCTTAGCATTTTTCTGTCATTTATATTGTTCTGGGCCTTTTTGCCTTCTTTTTGAAGTAATTGAACTGGCTTCTTCTTTTGAAGTAACTGAGCCTGAGTGGTTCCGTTGATTGAGCGTCTGACTCTTGATTTTGGCTCAGGTCATCATCCCAACCTCATGGGATGGAGCGTCAGCTCCACGCTGAGCCTGGAGTCTGCTTAAGATTCTCTCTCTCGGTCTCTCTGCCTCTCTCCCATGCTCTCTCTCTCTCTCTGTCTCTCTAAAAAATAAACAAAAATTATGTAAATCGACAGCCTCATTCGTGTTCAATCCTGTGCTCATTAAAATATGCTTCAAATAAGAGAAACACAAGTTGAAAAGGGGGGTAGCTTTATGTGTTTCTGTCTACATAACTGAATTTTTTGCTCCTAGGGAGACTGCAAAATGGTGGGTTTTCTTTGTTTGTTGTTGTTGTTGTTGTTGTTGTTGTTGTTGTTTTTACCTTAAGTCTCTAAAGTAGTGAGAGAGAAACAGGGTAGGGAATGGTTTTGGGTAGCTAGCATCCTTGCAGTCAGAGGTCAGAGGTTGGGCACAAAACCTAGGTCTGCCAATTGCATCAAGCCTTGACCTTGGACAGGACAACACCTAGGTGAAGCAGCTGGGACTCAGCCTAATCCCTTCTGGTGATGGGCAGTTGTGGCTATATCCAGTTCCCAGAGGCAGCATCTCGACAGTGTGCCATGTTCAGTGTCAAAGGCACAAGCTGTGATGTTTCGTGACAAAGTGTTATCGGTGGTGGTGGCTTCACTAGCCCAGTTGTATGGCATAGATTTTGGAGTTGTTCCTGGTTGCACAACTTCTGCGCCAGGTCCTGCAGCCCTTCCAGAAGGTCTGGGGTTACTCAGTCTACTTTCAGTGAATTGCTTTCTGCTGAAATCAACCATCTCCTGTTGCTCTTGGATGTTTCCTCCGAACATACCTTGAGCAGCTTTGCTTCCACATCTTCCTCATGTCCCGTTTCTCCTTTTCAACGACATGTTTTTTAAATCTAACTTTATCAGCAATGGTATACCATTTAAAAAATCATTCTGACTGTTCCCTTTTTTTCTGTTTATTTATTTATTTATTAAAAAAATTTTTTTTTAACGTTTATTTATTTTTGAGACAGAGAGAGACAGAGCATGAACGGGGGAGGGTCAGAGAGAGGGAGACACAGAATCTGAAACAGGCTCCGGGCTCTGAGCTGTCAGCACAGGGGCCCGATGCGGGGCTCGAACTCACGGACCGCGAGATCGTGACCTGAGCCGAAGTCGGCACTCAACCGACTGAGCCACTCAGGCGCCCCGCTCTGTTTATTTTTTAACATGGAGATGTTAAAATGTACGCAAAGGTACAGAGAGTTGTATAGTAAACTTCCAAAGCACATTACCCAGTTTTACCATCTTATTCACATTTCCGCTCTCTTTTTCCCACTTTATGGGGGGGATAGTATTGTATGGAGTATTTTATGGCAATTCCCAGACATCATATCATCTCACCCATAAATACCTTATATGTATGTCTGACTATCAGATAGGAACTTCGAAAATAAGATAAGCACGATGTCACTATCACACCTAATAAAGTTAACAATAATTAAGAAAATCTTTTTTATGTTTATTTGTTTTTGAGAGGAGAGAGAGAGAGAGAGAGAGAGAGAAAGGAAAGACAGAGAGACAGAGCACCAGCCAGCGAGGGGCAGAGAAAGAGGGAGACACAGAATCCGAAGGAGGCTTCAGGCTCTGAGCTGTCAGCATAGAGCCCGACGCGGGCTCAAACTCACGAACTGTGAGATCATGACCTGAGCTGAAGTTGGACACCCAACCGACAGAGCCACCCAGGCACCCCAACAATAATTTTTTAATATCATCCAATTCCAGTCCATGTTCCTACACTTCTAGTGTTCTCCAAAATGAATTTTGACAATTGGTTTGTTCAATCAGACCCCACATAATATGTACACGACATATGTGGGTGATATGATATGTCTGTTTTCCCAATTTGTTTTCAAAATTAAATATAATTCACATAGATCTTATGTATGTCTCTTACTTCTTTAAAAATCTATAGCAGTTCCTCCTTTCTCTTTATTTCATGCTATTTATTTTTTGAAGTATTTCCCAATGTCTTGTAGAATTTCTCAATTTCTTTGTTTGTCTGAGTGCAACCTCACATGTTCCTCTATCTCCTTTCCCCCCCTAAATTGGTGGTTAGATCTAGGGCTTGATTAGATTCAGTTTTCATGTTTTATGTCCTATATTTTTCTCTTCTTTATTTTTCTTCACTTTATTTATTTTTAATATCTAGCTTAGTCACATCTCCTCCAAGAATTCTTCACTTTATCTCCACCTCTGCCCTCGGTGGTGGCTCCTTTCTCAGACACATGTAGCATTTACCTATCTATTTATTTATCTATCAAAGCATTTTCACTTCTATTCTTAAAAAGGCAAGGACTAGGTCCTGAGTGCAGAGATCATGTATGGCTCAGAACTGCTATTTTTCTCCGTATCTAGCACATAATGTGGCTGACACAGAGTAGGTGCTCCATAAATAGTTGTTGAGATAAATGGATATGAAAGTCCAAATCATAGATCAACTATCAGCTGCTTAGTACTTGCCGCCTTCTATGTGGTTTCTCACTGGGTTACAAGCCTTGACTCAACTCCTGGACTATGAGTCTCTTGAGGGCAGAGAGGAAGTCAAATACATTCTTGTAGTCTGGTTACTTAACACTATGCTCTGTTTATGACCAACGCATGTACAATGTGTCTTCAAGTGAGGACCCTTTCACATTTATCCTTGCTGTTGGATTTTTATAAGCTTAAATGAGAGGTGCGTGTGACAAGCATGAGCAAGAGTAAAATATTACATAAATGTAGGTAAGTGTGACAATAATAATCTTCTGTACTTCTTTTGCTCTTGTACTCTGAAGAGACCCAATCTCTGTTGAAATGTATGAAGATATTGACTTTCATCACCTTTTTATTTAAAAAAAATTTTTTTTAACATTTATTTATTTTTGAGACAGAGAGAGACAGAGCATGAACGGGGGAGGGTCAGAGAGAGGGGGAGACACAGAATCGGAAGCAGGCTCCAGGCTCTGAGCTGTCAGCACAGAGCCCGACGCGGGGCTCGAACGCACAGACTGTGAGATCATGACCTGAGCCGAAGTCGGCCGCTTAACCGACTGAGCCACCCAGGCGCCCCTCATCACCTTTTTAAAGAAAAGGTATCTAATCCTAGGGTTTAATTCATTCATGAAGAGGGATTACAGGGCCATCTACCAGGGGGCCAACTTTTTATCATGTGGATTAATGGTATGGCCATCCCTCAAGATGGGCCATCTATTTAAAGGAGTGAAAAGCTTTTAGGGTGATTACTCAAAGGTCTTTTGGTTGCAACTGACAAAAACCTAAAGCATAATAGTTTCAGCAAAAAGAAAAGAGTTTTGGATTCATATCTCTGAAAAGTCTAAGGATATCTGCTTCTCTGATTGTTGATCTTATCTCACTGTCTCATTTTTGGTCAGCTTTCCAATGTGGCCATAAGTAATTAGCTTTAGGTTGTCTATGTTTGAACACCAAGCTTCCACAAAACAGACAGTCTTTCCCTGTTGCCCTGTAGAAAGGTTCAAAGGAGAACTTTTAATCATGGTACTGTCCTGTGTCCATCCCTAAAGGAATCACTGTGGCTAAGGAAAAGGGGTCATTCATTGGTCAGGATTAAATCACATACCCACTCTCACTGGGTGGTAGATGGCGCTCTAAATGACAAATGTGTCACATGTGACGGAAGAGGAGTTTTCCCCAACTCAGAGTAGGATGAGACTAGAAGAAAAGGTGCAGGGGAAAAATAGCAGCTGTATGTGCCTCAGGGCAACCTCAGCTCAGAGCTCTGTAGCCTACAGATCCCTCTGGAAGGTGCACTTGTCTGGTGGTAAGTTCAGGGCTCTTAGTTTTCTTGATAGTTTTTTCCCCTTCACGTTTGGTCCCTTTGGTCTAATAGGTCACTACTTGATATGAGTGCCATAATGGGCTGTTCCATTTCAGTTCTAAAGACGTTACACAGTGCAGTTCTAACATGAACTTCTTGATAGCCTTTAAGGGGTCAATGGAATTCTGGGAGATGCCCAATCATTAATCCAAACTTCTTAGAATTTTATCCTAGCATGATCATTTAGTTTAATACTTCTGGAAGGAAAAACTCACAGATGAAATGTTAGTCTGAACGGAATATGTTTAAGATATTATTTATTTTTAAGATATTTACCTTAAAGAAAAATAAAAGAATGACCAGGAAGCATCATTTTTAAAGACTACACATCACCTTCCCTTGCATTTGACCTTGCAACATCTTCAAAAACAGGTTTGCTAATCTCCTCTTTTACAGATGAAGAAATTGAGGCTTCTAGGAATCAATGACATGCCCAAGATTACACAGTGCTTTAGACAGGATTTCAGGATTTCACCTCTGAGTCTCATAACTTTAAATACCACCCTCTCTCTACTGCCTCCCTGATGCCTTAAGACATTTTTTAGAAGAAAGAACACATTCTACTGGAAGTAATCAGAGGAAAGGTCTGGAAGTAAACATGAGCCATAACTGAGCTTTTTATTCTGTTACCTAAATGAGTGATGGGAAGCTCAGGTGGGAGGATGACACTCATACAGTTTACGCACCCCCAAGTTCACTCCTGAATTGTTAGGACAATCTTGTTTGAACTCCCAGACAAGTGAGAAATTAAAAGCAGACAGTGACGACTCTGTTAACTTGGTGCCTTTTAAATTAACCGGACCTTTCAAGTGCTGCTTTAGATTAAAAGTGGCTAATTGGATAAAGGGAGCAGAGCCACTCAGCTGGATGGATAGTATTGTAAAAGCTCAGACTGAGTTACAGAAAAGGAACGCACAAGAATAATTTTTACGATAATGTTTTAATTATAAAGTGAAGGCAAATTCCTCCACTCTATTCCAATCCGAGGACAAGGTAATATGTCACCGCGGCGCTGAAAAGCATACAGGCTGATAGATAGTTAGGTCCTTTTATTTTAAGGCAGGCTTGAAGGCAAAAACTTTCTAGTGCCAAAACCCTTCACGATTAAAAAAAAATTTTTTTTTTAAAGGATTTGGCGTGCCCTCGCAAATATCTGCACAGGGAGTAGGGCTGACGGTAGGAGAGCAAGGCTGAGGCCATTCTTATTAATATTAAATAGCCACGTCCGTATCCTTGAAGCAAGAGAGGAGAGAGGAGGGAGAGGAGCTGCTGACATTGACAATGAATCCAAACAGGAGTTGCAATAGCGGTGTCCACCACGTTGCCTCTGCCCCCGCCTGGCCTTCTGGGAGTTGTAGTTTTCACGGGAGCGGCTCCCCTGGAAAGCCAGGAACGCCCCGTCCGGACCGAACTACAGATCCCAGGCTGCGCGCGGCCGCCCGCCCCTCCCTCCCGGGTGCGAGTGTAAACTCGCCGCGCCGGGGCGGGTGGCCGCGCGCGGGTAAGCGGGGTGAGCTGGGCACTGCGCGGGGGCACACCGCTCGGGGGACCCAGGCCCCGCCACCTTCCCTCCGCCCCAGGCTCTGTTCTCACTTTTGAGCAGTGGAAGGACGGGAAGCGGGAGCCATGCAGTCGGAATCGGGGATTGTGCCGGATTTCGAAGTCGGGGAGGAGTTTCACGAAGAGCCCAAAACCTATTACGAACTCAAAAGTCAACCTCTGAAGAGCAGGTGAGTGGTGACAGCTGGAGGGAGGCGCGGAGCGCGGCTGGGGGCCCCGTGCCCCACACCGTGGGGCGAGGAAAGCCGGTTGTCCGGGCTCTGGGACAAGGACCCCGTGTCCTTGCCCGGGGGCAGAGGGCGAACTGCCCCCGCAGTTGGGGGGCCGCGTCCGCCCGGGCGGTGCGCCGCCTGGGGCTCCGTTCAAGTGCGCTGCGGGGGCGTCGCAGGCAGCCTACGACCGCCGGCCCAGGTGAGGGGTCCCTGGGCACTGCATACTGGCCGCTGAGACCGGGTGGGGGCAGGGGAGCGACCGGGCGAGCAGGTGGGGGAGGAGGAGCGCGGGAACCGGACGCTGTCCCGGTGGGAAGGAGGAAAAAAGAGTTTCTAGTGAACCTCTTTTCTGAAGATCCCGGCGGGCTGAGTACTCGGAGAGGGAGTGCTTGGGGTGGATTGAAACGCGACGTTGATGGAAGCAATTAATTCTTTGGGTCTCCTCCTCGGAGTCGGGCTCCTCTGGGAAAGTCCGCCCCTGGCCGCCTCCAGGTGATGTTTCCCGGAGCCCCGCCTCTCACCTTGCCCACCCGGGCACGGCGGCTCGGGAGGGTCGGGGGCAGCGGGTGGGCGTGTCACCTCGTTCAGATTAAACAACTCCCTGGGCACTAGAGTCCCATTCAAATCCAGGCCTTCCCTGGAGGGAAAAAAAAGAAGCCTCGTAACTGGAGGGTATTGGGACAGACCTGCTTGGCAGGGCCCCTGCTTGGCAGCGACACGCGTTTAATTTGCAGGGGAGTTCAAAAACTTTTTGGAGAGAAGTGAAGACACCCGCTGGTCTGGCGCCCCACCACCTCTAGTGCCCATTTCTTATGCTACCTCCGTTCCCACTCCGTTCTGTCGGAACGGGTTGGGTATCTTTCTTTCTCTGTCCGGGGGCCGCTCCAGACATTTCCCGTGTTTACCAAGAGGGACATGGTCATTGGAGGTTGTGATAGTAGAGAAGGGTTTATGTCCACCCCTCTCAGTTCTGAAATAAGGTGAAGCTATAGCTGGAGGGTTAAGCAGTGCTTCTGCACACCCATCTCAAACCTTCCTGCCTGCCCCTCACGTGGGTAAAGTCAGGGTGAACGGACCTGGCTGGCAGAGGGGGAGGAGGGTTCAGTAATCAGGGTGAATGAAGAGAAGGACAACTGGCCGGGGGGTGAAGTAGTACATAGTCCAGTCTTTGCTTCTGGGGTGCACGGGGCTCCTGTTTGCTCTAGCCGCAGGCAGAGCCAGGTTTGTTTCCTTCGGGGCTGTGTCAAGACTCTGAGTCCAAGTTGGGGAAGAAAATCTGGGAACGGCGTATCCACTTCCCTGGGTTGCTGAAGCAGCCTCTTTGCAGTCGCTTCACAGTGATTGGAAGGAAATGCAGTTAGATGCCTACAAGCAGCCTTTAGTTGATGGTTTCTCTTCATAATGGCTGTTTTGTGTGTGAGAGGAGATTGTGTGTGTTGGGGGTGGGGGGTTTTGAGTAATATTGTGTGAAGGGTATTGTTGGTTATGCTCATTGGGGCTTTATGTGCATTCGGCTGAAGGGACCAGTGTTTTACTGAGCAGTCTCTGCTTTTGCTTCTATAAGCAAATGCTTACATGACCAGAATGAGGGAGTGAGTGTTTGAGTGTGTGTCTGTAGTCCTGAAAGAAATGAATTAACCGGACTGTTTGGAACATTTTTGATGGGAGCTGATACATAACATTAAATGAGTTTGAGAGAGTGAGGAAAATACCATCTGGAAAAACCCAAATGAGTGCCATGAAACTCATGTTGAAGGATTTGGGCCTGTTCTTTTTCAGAGTCGGCAAAAAATTACTTGCAAGGGTGAGCGTCCTCGGTAGCTAGCTAGCATGTGTAAGGAAAAATGTGGCTACGTGGGAAGCAATGGCTTCACACGTTGAAGCTAGAAACAGGTGCGGGACAGAACCGGTATGGAGAGGAATGCTAAATTAAAAAAGTTGTTGTAAAACTTGTCTGTGGAGCAGACACATGCTCTTTGAAATAAACCAGTTAAATAAAATCTGTGAATAAATATATGGGGTTGGCAAAATTTCCCTATACTGTTTTCCACAGTTGTCTAACTTATTGTCATCGGCATCTGTTGTGTGACTTTAAAAGGGCTACATGTTGTTGGGGGCCTCCTCATGGCTTTTTGTCTGAAGTCTTTGCCAGGGTATCTCCTTTCTTGCAACTCTTGGTTGGAAAAAGTAGAATTTGAAAGGTCAAGACTGCTGTAGCCATTTCGTCTCTCAGTTATATTCCCTAGATCGTCTCTTGGAGTTGAAAATATGTTCAGAATCTGCCCCCCTCTCAGCAGGTCCCCTGCTACCACTTTGGTCCAAGTCCTCACCAGCCTGTGCCATGGTTATTGCAGTAGCCTCTTGCTTTCTACTGTTACCCCTTCCGGTGGATTTTCTATGTGACAGCCACAGTGTTCCTGTTAAAATTGGTTCTCAGGCAGGATAGATATTGCTGCCCTCCCCAGGGGTCATTTGACAATGTCTGGAGAGATTTTTCGTTGTCAGAATGGAAGGGTGTTGGTACTGGTCTTTAGTACATAGAGCCCTGAGATGCTGCTAAACTTTCTGTAATGGACAAGGTAGCAGCAGAGAATTATCTGGCCCTGAACTGTCACCGCTGAGGCTGAGAAACTGTGGCTTAAAACGTGCCACATCATGTCGTTCTCTGCTTAAAACTCTCCAGTGGCTCCTAGTTTCAGTAACACTCGAGATCCTTTAAACGGCAAAAGGCAGCCTGTATGGTCAAGTTCCCTGTCAGCTTCCTTGCTGTCCCGGAACACTCCGGGCTCCTCCACCATAAGGCCTTTGTATGTTGTACTTGGCTGGTGCCTCTGCCTGGCCCATCCTTTGCCCAGAGAGCCACAGGACTCACTACCACACCAACTTCAGGTCCTTTAATATTCCTAGCAGGCCTACCTTGACCTCACTAGGTACAATCACTATCCCTCCAGACTCTCATCTTCCTTGCCCTGTACTATTTTTTCCATTGTACATCTATTATAACCGACTCTCATTTCTACTATGTTTATAATAGGTTCCTCCACGCTAGACTGCCAGCTTCAAGGGAGCAGAGATTTCTGTCTGTTCCTTGTTTACTGTTGTGTCCCTAGAGTCTAGAGCAGAGTTTCTCAACCTCAGTGCAATTGACATTTCATGCTGGATTACCCTTTGTTGTGGGCACCGTCCCGGCCATTGCAGGATGTTGACCAGCACCCCTGGCCTCCGTCTACTAGAGGCCACTAGCGCCCTACTCCCAATTGTGACGTCCAGAAACGTCTCCAGACACTGCCAAATGTCCCTGAAGGGTACAGTCACGCCTGCTTAGAACAATTAGCCTTGAACATTGCCTGGCACGGGAATGATTTGTTGTTTGAACAGGTGTTGCTTTCTCCCTTAGGAGTCCACCCAGGATGGGGTGCTTGGTTCTGATTTTGCCTTCAACCTGGCGGCCTTTTAAAGTAGGTATCCATCAGGGTCTCTCCAAAGTGGAGATTATATATTCTTCATTTGGGATGAGCTCGGATGTGCAGGTGTTTCATGAGGAAAGACACGTTTTCATTCCTAACCGAGACCTCCTGGCCTTTAGGAGTGTGAGGCTGCTGGAATTAGATCACGTGACCCTCCTTTTGGTCATAGTCACTGGCAAATCTGCAGTGGAGGAAGACACACGATGAGGAAAGGTTCTAATGAAGAATTGTTTGCAGTGTGGTTCCCCCAGCAAGATTTTTGAAGCCTCTGTGTGTTCTCCTGGGAATGAGCTCTGAATGGAGGGCGGCAGGGGAAATGTGCCGAATTTTAAGGGTGAACCCAGAATTCACACGCTGATGCAGTCACATCAGGGAAACAAATGTGGAGCTGTTAAATGAGCTCCTATCAGTGTAGGCACTCTCTCTAGGTCTTTGGGACCTGAAAACAGCATTTTATTTTATTAAAAAAAAATTTTTTTTAAGTTTATTTATTTTTGAGACAGAGAGAGACAGAGCATGAACAGGGGAGGGGCAGAGAGAGAGGGAGACACAGAATCCGAAGCAGGCTCCAGATTCTGAGCCATCAGCCCAGAGCCCAACGCGGGGCTCGAACTCACGGACTGCGAGATCGTGACCTGAGCTGAAGTTGGACGCTTAACTGACTGAGCCACTCAGGCACCCCTGAAAACAGCATTTTAAAACATGTTAGCCTCTGTCAGGTTTATGGTCCTCTTATTCGATTGACTGGGTGCACAATTCTGTGGCTTTGTACTTGCTAATGCCCTTTTCCTGGACAGACTTCAAACTTGGCCTAATCTAGTTCCAGTTTCTTCTGTCAGAATTTTAGTTATGTTTCAGATAACTGTTGTTTAACTTCCTGCAAATTAGAAATGGGAATGAGGGCAAGTCTTGGGTTTATTATGGCAGGACAGGATACAGCGGTGGTTTCCGAAAGCTGATTCCTGGAGACGTGTGAAGTTTTCACAGGTTTGTGGTGAATGAGAAAGACAACGACTGTTGTGTCACACGCGCACATACACGTGTTTTGGGATAAGGCCACTGCCATTTCTTGGATTTATTCTGAGAGTTTCTCTCCTGTCTTCGTAGTAAAACTACCCTTTCTTTTATGAAATGATAATCCATTCTTGGCAAAATACAGCTGTCAATCTTTTACTGGTTTCTGAGAGTTGTCTTGATTTTTCTGCCAGTCCAGTCTGCAGGGAATTGTCAGCATTATTCTGGCATCACTGTCTCCAGCTAGCTGAGACCTTAGGCAGGCTGGGTCTGACTAACTTTAGTTTCCTCATCTGACAAATGGCGGCCTGCGTCCTAAGGGGTCTTAGGAACATTCGCTGTCATGTTGACTGTGGAAGAGTATTAGCCTGGTGCCTGGCCCATAGTAAGGGTTCAGTAAAATGTTAGCAAGTGGTGTTCTTGGTGTTATTTCTTTATTACTTAACAGTGAGTCCTGACATTCCATGAAGCATTTGCATGTGGTTGTCCTTGGCTTTCTACCTTAAGGCCAGGGTTGTTCGTGAACAACAACCGATCTCCTAATGAATACTACTGCCACCTAATGTTTAGATTTTTTTTTTTTTTTTTTACATTTTATATTTTTGATCCAACCCATAAAAATTTATGCCGGTTAAAAAAAAAAAAGCAATTGTGGCATCAGTACCTACAGAAAACTTCATATTCAACATGTGTCTGTTGAGCCCTGTGCAAATTGCTTGTGTAAATTAATACCAGTAAACGTAGCTAACATCTATTGAGCATGCATCACGTGTCAGTGCCTATTCTACGTGTTTTTATGTGTGTGGACTTAATATTTGCACACCTGCGAGAGATGATAATGATGAATAACAACATTAATGATCTTAATTATATTTTTAAAACTGGTAATTCTTAACGCAGTGCTTACTACCTGCCAGGACCAAGTCTGAATATTTTACTTGTGTTAATTCAGTTAGTTTTCACGTCCACCCTGGGTATCTGTGCTTTTATTATTCTTATTTTCCAGAGGAAGAAACCGAGGCATAGCAAGTAGATGGGCCCAGGTTTAACCTGAGGCCATCTGGTTCTAGCCCCAGGGTCTTGTCCACTAGCCTGTACCGCCGTGTAAAAGGCACTGTGCACGACAGCAGAAATGGAGAGGAACATCATTCTGCATCTTCTCTAGAACTCTCAGTGGGTGGAGCACCTGGGGGGCTCCATCCGTTACGCGTCTGGCTTCAGCCCAGGTGATGATCTCACGGTTCATGAGTTTGAGCCCTGCATCCGGCTCACTGCTGTCAGCACCAGGCTGGCATCAGATCCTCTGTCTCCCTCTCTCTCTGCCCTTCCCTGGCTTGTTCTCTCTCTCCAAATAAATAAACAAACTTAACTTAAAAAAAAAAGTCTCTGGGTGAAGGAAAGAACACATGGATCCAGCTAACCATGCAAGACAGAGTGTGACCTCATGGGAAGGTGGGCATCAACAGTGGCCATTTCCTAGAGGACGGGAAATAGGAGGCCAGTTTTGTGAACGAGCAGGGCTCTATGAGTTTGGCCTGGAAGTTCAAGCAATACTCAAGCATATTTCTCTATAACATTAAATAAGATGTTAGACACCCTGGAAGACATATCCTAAAATAGACTTCTGGGGTTTTGGTTGCCTTTCAAATGTTTAAGCAGACTCTCAGACCTTCCTCACGGTCTGGGAGCTCCTGGTGGTGGCAGAGATCTGATGCGCGTGAACAGGTTCAGAGGGGGCTGTCCTGAAGTGCTGTGCCCACGGCTCTGTCACTTAACTGTGACGTGTGTGCTTGAGACACTTAGCTTCGAGGAGCCTCAATTTCCTTACCTGTAAAATGGGGCCAACATACTATTGATAGAAGTTTTAATTTTTTTTAAAAAATTTAATGTTTATTTATTCTTGAGAGGTGTGAGCAGAGGAGGGGCAGAGAGAGAGGGAGACACAGAATCCGAAGCAGCCTCCAGGCCCTGAGCTGTCAGTGCAGAGCCCGAAGCGGTCTTGAACTCACGAACCATGAGATCAGGACCTGAGCCAAAGTCGGATGCTTAACCGACTGAGGCACCCCTATTGGTAGAAGTTTTGAACTGGAAATAGAATCTGTGAAAATGCTTTACAGAGTGCCTAGCACACATCAGTAATAAAACTCCTTCTTTTCTACTTTACCACGGTAATTTTTTCCTTCCTCATAACAATAACTAAGAGGCAATCTCCGAAGCAAAAGAGGCAAGATCGAGGTGCCTCATGCTGGCAGATGTTCAACTCTTCTTATGCAAATTAGTTTTGTGGTATGATTAGATGGAAAATTTGATTAAAGTGGATTCTAAGTGTTGGTTCTGTGTGTTATTGGAGATTTCCCTTTCCTGAGTCCTATTTATAGAATTTATTTAAGCGTGTGTATGTGTGTGTGTGTGTGTGTGTGTGTGTGTGTGTGTGTGTGTGTTTAAATCCCTTTGAGTTCTGCGGTGCAGTTTGCACAGGCTGATGTTTATATCTGCTCCAGTTGTGCAAGAAGTGGAAAATATCCTTTTTTTAGAACAGGTCACATGTGCTTACTGTCAGGAATAGGACCTCAGTGTAAAAAAATGTATCTTGGGACAAATCAAAGTTACTAAATTTCTCCCTCCAACTGCTTTGTTTCAGAACTGGCAGTATTAGGATAAATAATAGGAAAAAAAACCCACTTGGCTATTTTTTTTTGTCATTTTTCAAGGACAATAAGCAAGAATTTCACTTGTTTTGTGTGTGTGTGTGTGTGTGTGTGTGTGTGTGTGTGTATGTGTGTTTGCATGTTTTAAGTATAAAATGTACTTTGGTGTTATGTTCATCTCATCAAAGTAAATTGTAAAAATATGTTTGACTGCCTTCCAAATACACATAATTTGGAGAAAATAATCAAGAAGGTGGGTCAAAGATATTAAATGCTGTTACTACAGGCTTTTGATATTGTAAAGTCAAGTTTACAGTTTATACGGAGGTTTTTGTGAGGCAAGTGAACATTGTGTACTCGAGGTAGGGCGAGAGGGAGTCATGCAGTCTGAGTCTTGATGGGGGCAGATGGAGGCTGAGGGCAGGGAGCCGTGTAAGCAGGTCTGGGTCTCTTTTCCAGTTCCTTCCTCCCTGCCTGCGCTCTCTGTTCCTCAGGATTTGGGGAGAGGCCCGGGCGCCTCATTTCTCTAGGTTGCTTCTTAAATGTGGCTCCCTTAATTCTTTGCTACATCATTGCCTCCTGTGGCCCTCTATGCATGCCACAGAGAATAGAGTACGCCTTTGTGGTGTCCACGCGAGACATCTGTCTTGAGATTCAGAACCGTGAGGTTTTTGTCTTCAAGTGCCTAAATTCCCAGGGTTCTCAAGCTCTGGGCACTGCCCAGAGTGTGTTGCAGATGGTAACCCATTGGCTGTTTTCCACCTGAGTTGGAAGTTGAGCCGGGGGAGGAGTGGAGTAAAGGTGAGAGAAAAACCCGTAGGGAAGTAAGTAAATGGTACCTCAGAATCATGAGGGCCCTGGTATCCTCCCCAAGGTGCATCGAAAACATCCCTCGGTCACTTTTAGCAGGGGCAGTAGAGCTTTGGGTCAGAAGGACCTGGATTTATTTGTTTTTTGTTTTGTTTTTTTCTTTTTCCCTTCCCTCCCTTTCTCTCTCTTCTCACAGCAGTTATTTATTAAGCGCCTCTGGTGTGTCAGGCTCTGTGCTGGCCAGAGGGGATCAAAGGTAGAACCAGATAGGCAAGGTTCCCACCACCATGGTGCATCCATGTTGGAGATGCGAACACAGTTAACGATGTGCCAAATAAATGCACAATATAATTTTTGTTGCTGAAGAGGGAGTAATTGATATAGTGTGATTAGGAAACACAGGGGCTTTTTAGAATGGGTCTGATATCAGGAATCACCTCATGGAGCAGGTGATTTTGAGGCAAGGCTTGAATGCCTGAAATAAGTGTGCAAATCTTGGTGCTTCCCCTCCCTAGCTGTATGACTTTGGACCAGTTGCCCAACTTCTTTGAATCTCAGTTCCTTCTTTTGTAAAATGGGGCAATAACTACCTTATAAGGCTGCTGTGAAGATAAAAAGTATCGCTTGTAAAGCAGCTAACGTTAGGCTTTACCTTATAGGTGCTCAGGGAGATGCATTGGAAGGGTTTAAGGTCATAAATTGAATAGTGGAGAAAAATACAGACGTTAATCTTCCCTGCAATTGTTTATAACTTGGTTTTAAGTGTTTTCCTAATGTTGAGTGAGTCAGAGATTTATGGTTGTCTTTATAAACCTACCCTCGGACTGAAAGTGAAGATGGGTCTTGTTCTTTTTATTATCCTTTTTTTTCCTCCGGGATCATCTTACTTGAGTTGTCCCCTTGCTCTTCTCACTGTTGTCACATTGAGATTATTCATGTTTGACCATGCTTTCACGTAGGAATGGTTTCTGGCTGGGTTTTGAAGTAATATTTGGTATATAGGACAAGTCCAAGGGCTCTTGGAGAAAAACGCAGAGCTTAAGATTCATTTAAGAAAATACACACGCGTACCACAACCAACTCTTCTGGAACTCCTGACTCGCAGTCCTATGTTTCGACCCCTAGATCATGCTTCCTGTCCACACTGAGGTGAAAGAAGCCTCACCTCCCACACAGCACCTCGCAGCTTTGGTCAGTGTTGACATCTACAGGCAATAGCGTGTGTTTTAATTCAGCAACTTAAAACGAAAATCTTCAAAGCTTTTGAATTCCAGTAGCTGCGTTCTTTGATTCAAGTACCCATGGAGTGGTGACTTTTAAAAGGAAATATCCTGGGTCATGTGAGAACAAATATTTTAAATCCAAATGCAACGACTTACAAGTCTCTGGAGTACACTGGTAGAATCCTGTTCTTCTATAAGAAAATTGTGGGTTGTTGAGCAACTTCAGGAAGGCATGTGTAGCCTTCACCCTTTCCACCCCCACCCCTTCCCCAAAGTGGGATAACTTGCTGAATCATTCACATGCATTTGTCTGTTTTCCTATGTGATCAAGGGCAGAATGGGAAAAGTGGTGGTCGCCGCTGTTGGGCATGCGTAACTTGTTTTTGTAGAACACATTTTCTCTCTAGGAGGCTTAACTTGTGTCAGTGAGAAGAAGGTTTGAAGCAGGGAGGATTCATTTCTCCTGATGGCTGAGATTATATATGAAATTATGGGCTGACAGATAGGACTGCTATGTTGACTTCAGTACCTTTATTATAAAATGTTCCTAGGTACTAACTCGTTTCAAGAAGTATGTTTTTCAGAACATACCTTTTATTTTTCTAACTGGAGATTTGAACGTTGGTGGAAAGAAAAGGAAAGATGATTTTCCTGATTAACTTGGAACCTAGCACAGTCCTCACAGAGCCTACCAGAGGACCTCAATGAGATATGGCCATGCTGTTCGTGTTGCATGCCTCTGTCCCAAGCAGCTGGAGGTAGTACTCTAAAATTGAGTCTGTGAACAGACACACAGATATTGTAACAATCCCTTCTCCATCAAAAGAACTGGGTACAGTTTTGCTTTATTTTTCAGCATTTGAAGTTTTTCAATAAAAGACGGAAAGGTACTATTTCAGGGTTAGCTTTGCTTTATTGTATTACTGAGCCTGCATAACAGCACCATCTAAATTTAGAACATTGGCACCTTGGCCAGTAGAACCCTTTGCAACTAATTTATAATGTTTTTGGCAGAGAATAGCTATGAATAAACATGAAAATAGTATTGGCCAGGTAGGGTCATTTACTTTCAAGAGAAGAGGATGACACCAGCCAGGCGTTCTTGAAAATTCCCTTTATTTATTTTTGAAGGAAGAGCTTGCGGTAGCTTAGTAAAACAGCCTCTAAAAATATAAGCAACTAGTGCGATTCCTGGTGACATTCCAAATAAATAGTTTGTCCATTTGCTGCAAGGAAGCATGCCTGGAGAGTCACTTGAGAGATTGGCACTGGCTTGTGTATTGGACGATTGGTGTGTGCAGACTTTTTGGAACCATACCTTGCATCATTTAGCAAAGTCATTTGTCCATTCATCTTTAGGTAGATAAACACTAATAATGTTTTATCTAAGTAAATGCTGTGTGTGTATGTGCTAAATGATGGGATAATGGAACGCAGCTTTAATGACACTGATTATGTATGGAAGCTTTAAATCTTTGTTGATTCAGAAACAAACAAGAAGGTTTGATGGCTCTTGCTTGGTCATAGCATCATAATCACCAACAGGCACGATTTAACAGCAGGAGGCTGAATGGCAAGGACAATTAATTGGGGTTTGTTTTTGGAGTCAGTGGTACTGACTGGAGTCAGTCATTTCTGCTGGTCCAGTGGACCCCTCTTTCTCACACTTGGGTTCATATACATGACATCTTTCTAATCACTTCTCACTGGCAGCCAACTTCCCTTTCTTTACGTGTTTCCCCTAGGGGACACTTCTGCCTGCCCTTAATCTCCTTTCCAAATTCTTGCAACAATCCCTTCCCACATGCTCGGCCCATACTTCAGTTTTGTGGCTCCGGGAGTGGAGGATTTGCCACAGGCCCGGCCACGTTTCTTTTTCAGGGAGACTGGTTTTGGGGAGGTACATGTTGACTAGTGAAAATGAATCCCAGGATTTTGCTAGGGTGCTAACAGAAAGAGATTCTCCCTTTATTTTCATTGATCTTGAATTTGGGAAGATGTCGAGGTTTAGAATGAAACCATACCTTGTAGACAGAGAAAAAACAAGTTTTTAAATTAGGTTAACTTTGTGACACCTGGGTGGATCAGTCGGTGGCGCATCTGGCTCTTGATTTTGGCTCAGGTCATGATCCCAGGGTCATGGGATCAAGCCCCACATTGGGCTCTGCACTGGGTGTAGAGCTTGCTTAAGAGTCTCTCTCTCTTGGGGCACCTGGGTGGCCAAGTCCGTTAAATGTCAGACTTTGGCTCAGGTCATGATCTCACAGTTCATGGGTTCAGGCCCCGCATCAGGTTCTGTGCCGATGCTGGAGCCTGGAGTCTGCTTTGGATTCTGTGTCTCCCTCTCTCTCTCTCTCCCCCCTTCCCCTGCTCATGCACCTGCTCTCTCTCTCAAAAATAAATAAAACATTGAAAAAAAAGATTCTGTCTTTCCCTCTGCCCCCTCCCCCACTCAAATGGGCAGCTTGACAGGCAGCTTTCCTCCACATGGCAAACCAACTACTCAGTCTCCTTCCATCTTCTGGTTTTCCCGTTGCCTAGGGCCCTGGAGTCTTATGTCTGGTGGTAGAAAGGAAAAGAAGAGAAGGCATAACTAAGGTCCACAAATGACAAGCATCGTTTTTGCTCAAATTCTATTGGCAAGGACCAGACTCACGTCTTTTTCTGGTTACAGGGGTGGGAGCTGGGAAAAACAGACCCCAGCTGGACAGCGACACCTCTGTGCTAGAAAGGAGCATACAATTTTGGTGGATGGCTAGCTATCATTGCCATGATCCTGGTAGGAGTGTTTTCACCTCTGGACCAAGTTAGGCCTCTCCTTGGAGTCTTCTCCAATTAATTGTGTATTTAACCAATAAATTCCTTTTCTAAGTAAATATATTTAGTTTGGATCTTCTGCCACCTCCATGGAGACTGTTCCAGCTTATGCATTGTCTGAATCCCACCTTTCTGCACTGCTTCCTATTCCACATTTATTGAGCAAAATCACCACCCCACCTCCCCACAAAGCAAGACATCCACCACCACTACCACCTGAGTGCAGCAGTTTTCAAAATGTAACCCTCAGGCTTGTTAGGAATGCAAATTCTCAGATTCCACTGCAGACCTGTTGAATCAGAAATCAGTGGTGGGTCCCACTTGTCTGAGCAAGTCCCCCACAGTTGGTGGTACTTCCTCATGTTTGAGAAACACTACCCCAGTGCTTTCACCATAAATCCTTTGTCTCCATATTGAGTTATTCGCCTCTTTCTGTTTTGGAATGAAATACTTCCTGGGTTAGAATACATTGAGTAAAAAAATGGGGTGCTGCTTGTTATGATCAGGCTAGAGGTGATCCTTGACAGTAATTCCTCACTGATTAAAAACCAAAAACCAAAAACTTTGCCTTCTAGGAAGTTAGCTTTCAGGTCTACATTAGTGAAAACAGGTAGGATTCTTGGTTTTCTAAATGTGATCTTTGGGTGACTTGAAGTTAACTTTAAGCTTTACTGCCATCAGGAGCCCTGGCCCACATCTCAAAAGAGGGTTGTAATCTAGACTCAGAGTGTGAAGCTTGAATCGTGCTGCAGTCACTTGACTGAAAAGATATGGTTGAGAAACAGGGTGATGATGATTTTGAGCATGCCTGCATGACCAAATTGTTTTTCACAAAACTTCTGCTGAATAAAATTTGAAATACGGCTTTCAGCCTGTTTTCCCATCTTAATGAATTCCAGACAGTTTGCAGAGCGTAGGAGCTTCCAAAACAGAGGGACAGAATGGCTGGGACCCGCCAGCCTCTGTCTTGTCACAGTGGGGGTGTTGTGACTTCGTAGAGTTGTTCCCCTTGTTCTGAATCTTACCTGGCTGTTCACTTCTCTGATGGAGAGGTATAGACTGTAACAGGGAAGGGCAAGGCCAAGGTTGTCAGACAAATAGAGCCTATAGAAAATTTCCAGACTCCTTACTTTAGCAGGAAACTCAACCTACCCTTATGTATTTAGACCCAAGCATTTTTCTTTTCCTTCCTTCCTTCCTTCCTTCCTTCCTTCCTTCCTTCCTTCCTTCCTCTTTTCTCTTTTCTTTTCTTTTCTTTTCTTTTCTTCCTTTTCTTTCCTACATGCTGATCTTCTCCAGAGAAAAGACCCTCACCTCTTTTTGTGAACTGGTTAAAAGCCCAAACCCATCTAAAAAGTCTGAAGTTCTGGGTTTAACTTCCAGAATAAGACAGATTTTTAACTTAAATTCCAATATGATGATCTATTAGCTTTTTTATAGTTGGGCAAGTTTTGCTTGTAGCTTCTGTTTCAATAGAGGGCTAAATGGGGCTCATGGATGATAGTATGATCTAGGCTATAGGGTAATTGTGTGAATTAAAAAGAAATAGGTGGGTAAAGTGCTGGGCCCAAAGCCTGGCTCTTGCTGCTTAATACCTGGTTCCCACATTTTGGTTCCCTTTGCATCCATGCGTCAAAAAAGGTTTTGACTTGAAATGACACTTTAGTAGGCAGGAAAAGAAGAGGGTCCAAAGAAGCGAAGGGGGAGCCCTAAATGATTCGTAAACTGGACAATCAGCATCAGGATCTTTGAGAGTTGATGCAGATCAAGTAGTGGTGAAGCGTGGGGAGCCTAGCAGGGCGTTTTTCAAAGATGGTGCCTGCTGTTTATAGGTAAGGCGTTACTTTTGTGGCCAGAACAATCTTTGCCTTTATCAACATGTTTCCTTTCATCATAATTACAGACTGTAGCTAGGTGGAAGAATAAATAATAAGATGCACTAATTGAGGTGTCACAACATTGAACAGTATAGCAGCTGGTCTGTATTGCACTTGACACACGGGTATCTGTCATTCCTAACTGTCATGTTTCATCTTTGCCTCTAGTTAGTGCCTGCTTCATCTTTTCACATTTAACTTGGCAGCCTCTTTGGCTGCCTCTTGGATAGTTGTCTTTATCCAATATAAGCCACAATGCCCTGTGTTCTTGAACCTCAAAATCTTTGTTATCTTTTATTGTTTTAAGATTTTTCCCTCCTTGTTGCAATGTATAGCTATTTTTGAGACTAGACCCTAAGTTTTATTTATTTATTTATTTATTTATTTATTCATTTTTAAGACACTGTTTAATTTATGCTTGCTTTTTACCCTTCATTCTGAACTTTCGGAAAACTTGATTGCTAAAGTCCCTCTCATTTGTATGAGCCATTTCATTCAACCAGTGGGTTTCCATCTACTGGTTAAATGGATCCTGTGATAAAACTTAAATGTTGTACATCACACATCAATATGATAGCTTAACTGTCTTTTAGTTTTTTTTCCCCTTTATTAAGGTATAGTTGACAAATAAGAATTATATATATTTAAGGTGTACAGCTTGATTTTTTGCTGTGTGTATACGTTGTGGAACGATCACCACAAGATAGCTTGCTTTTCTTGAGCCTCAGAAAGTTTCCCCCTCAAACCTAGGGCCAAACTGGTCACTAGAAAGCAGAAAGGGGGGTTAGCCCCAATAGTGACCATCTGTCTTAGGAAAAACATTCACCTGATACTGCAAACATAGGTGGTTGCCTTCATTGTTACGGCTTTGATGTGTTACATGGATAATGAGGTCACCTGCCTCATCAGATCTCTGAAGATTCAGTGAGGTAACAAGGACTCTCTATAGGAAAGGGGCAGTAGATGCCGGCTCTCTGTCGGTGCCTGATTGCCCTACCATTCCTGCCGTGCCACCATTATGTCTGTCTCGGCTTGCCAAGCTCCCATGTGCTATTGCTGGTCATTGCCATTAGAATTTAGGGGTTTACATACGAATCAAAGAAGTGGTTAATCTGTGCAGGGGCTTTGACTCTACCATTGTGTTGTCACTGTTAAGTAAATAAATAATTGGATTCTCCATAGCTTAAAACCCCCAGCCATATAGTCAATTTACAGATATTGGGGATATATGCAGCAAGTCTTCAGACCTGTACTAGCGCTCATGTTTCTCCCAGGAATCTGCCAGAACACTTCCCCCAGCTATCAGCTGTTGTGTGCAGAGGAATGGAACTAATTTGATTACCAATTAATGGGAGACATGTTTTGGAAGAATCCATGCACACATTCATACCGGTACATACTGGATTCTCAAGGCAGTGTTTTTCAGAGTGTTTGCATCTTTTCTCTGGTATTACCATGACTAATCAAAACTTCACTCTTGGTTAAACAATTCCCGTCCTGAGTCTTATAAAGAAACAGCAAAAATGACAGTTTTCCTCTTTCCCTGTGATTGAAACACACACACACACACACACACACACACACACACACAGCCACATGCACACACGGAAGCAAAAGTCCATAGAGGGAGATGCTTTTGAGTAGAGCCAGTGTGCTGTGAGAAGTAATGAACACAGGGGAGAATGAAGTCTGAGGATTGTCAGATGTGCACAGTCTGAGGGCTTCTGAGCTCTGTGTTTTTGTGAGAGGGCAGGATGAATCAGGTGCGTAGGGTAGAGTTGAGAGTTAGCACATCCATAACTAGGGGAAGAGCCAACCATTGGCCATGGACAGGGCAGTTTGGGAAGTTTTCAGAGTCGATTTAATTCTTGGGCATCTAAATAGGTGGATGTTAAGAGATCTGACACTTTACTCTTACTTTCTCAGAGTCATGGTTTGGGAATGATTGGCAGGATCTTTGGGCCAATGTTCCCTGCCCTCTGAGGTAAAATGATATTCAGTAAGTATTTGTTAAGCTCACTGTGGAGTCAGGGGATAATGTTGAGCATATACCTTTGTCATCTTTGGCAAATGAGTGGCCACTGAGGGATGGTATGCAACCCAGATCAAGCCATCAAGGGCTAGGGGTGTACTCTTTCTGGGATCGGGAAAAGAGCCCACTTGGTGGTCACATCAGTTACCCTCTGAAAGAAATGTATTTTAAACGGATATTCGCTGAAGAGAGCCTTCAGCTGTCACTTCACTTGAAGCTCTTATTTAAAAGATAATGAGTATTTCATTTTATTTTATTTTTTAAAAATGTTTTTATTTATTTTTGAGAGAGAGAGACAGAGCGCGAGCAGGGGAGGGGCAGAGGGAGAGAGACACACACAGAATCAGAAGAAGGATCCAGGCTCTGAGCTGTCAGCACAGGGCCCGACACAGGGCTCTAACCCACGAACCGTGAGATTATGACCTGAGCTGAAGCCGGATGCTTAACCGACTGAGCCACCCAGGCACCCCAGATAATGAGTATTTTAAGAAATCAAGCATCTTCTGCCTACAAGTAGGTACTTTATTGTCTGTCAATTCTCACTTGAAAGAGGCCCAGTGACAATGGGGAATTTGTTCACTGAACATCTCCAGAATCCAGGATAGCAAGAGCCCAATAAATAATTGCTGAATAAAAGTGACCAAAATGATGAGGTGTTTCTGGTGTGCAAGAAGGGGTCAGTAGCTCTTGGAAAGTCGGTTAAGCTCTTTAAGGAAAATGTGCAAGAAGTTATTTTGACTTTTTTTCTTATTAGCTGTGGGCCCTTAAGTTTTTCTGAGGCTTATTTTTCTCCCTTAAAATATGGGAGTGGTCGTATTCCTTCTTAGCAGAGCTGTGAAGATTATAGAAGGTAATGTGTAACACACCCGGTGTATGTAAACACCTGATTAGGCTAGTAGTGGCCATGAGTGTTATTGCTACTATGGGTGCTCAGAGATGAAATAAATATGCAGTCTGTTCTTGTTATCTGTGACAGTTAGGTTCTACAAAGCCATTCATTTAGGGAGCACTGAGCCATTGCTCCTAGAGGAAGGACACAGTTGGGTTCCTAGGAGCCTCTGGTTACATTTTTGTCACCTGATTGATCCATAACGTTGTTTTATGTGTGTTTCTGTTTAAAGACACTTTATTTAACATATATTATTGATTCATTAATATTGAACTCAAGGCTAACACCGCTGTAATTCACACTTTATTGAACCTTATTCAACACATGTATTTTCTGGGCAAGCCACATCACAGCCTTCTTATGTAGAGTAACACTAGATAACACTTCAGTGCTGGTCTTTAAGCAAGTAGGTGAATTTGCAAATAGCGAATCCATGCACATTGAGGGTTGACTGTATTAAAAATTGTTTTCTTGAATCTTTCTCTAGCAGTTCTTTCTCTGAAGAACTTAAAACACTCTCATTTGGGAAAACATTTTCAAACACTGTTTTCCTCCAACCTTGTTGCAGGTTCTACATGAAACCTCATTAATGAAGCTTTTCTAAGCACTAGATCTTCAATTTTTATGTTTATTTGCCAATAAAAATGGCCCATTACTTCCAAATTTTTAAAGTTGAGTGGGATTGTTCAGATATGTTACTTTTCATTTTGATATATTTCTACCATTCTTTAGGAAGTGGACTGTGAGAGTGAGGACCTGGAAAAAGAGCACGGAGATATTACAGGGGCCACTGTTGATGACATGGAAATTCTGGTGTAGGGAGTTTCTGAAGAAACTGGGCTCATCTTACTCATGGCCTAGAAGACGATGGTGATGATTTTGACTTCTCGTATTGCAAATTAGCATATTATAAGGATCAGCATGGTTATTGTTACAAACATTACCTGAGCACTTGTTGGGAGTGCTTGAAATTCTTTTAAGAAAGGAGAGAAGAAAAGAATTGTTTTCAGTGGGTCCAGTAGTTTCAGGTTGCCTAGGAGACAGATCACCAAATTTAACAACAGCAAAGAAACCCAAACACCAATGATAGTAACACCAGCACCTACCATTTTTGAAGCCCTTACTACAGTGTGTGTCTTGTAGTGGTTCTTTAATCTCTTATGCTTTGAGGAAACAAACTCGCTGGGATTAAAGTTTTACCTTTCATATGTCACCCACCTTGTGCATCTTCCTACTGTACTTATGTGTAGTATAAAAATAATAGCTTGTTTAGTTTGTATGCATGTGCACATGTGTGCATGTGTGTGTCTAACTAAGTCCTGGGATCAGGAAGGTACCTGTGTACATTTTTTTCCCCAGATTTTTCCTGTGTGAGAAAAGTCAAGATGCTGAAAGAGAAGGAATGAATAATTCAGATCTAGTTGAATTAAAAACATATTAAGACACCTCCTATCTACCAGGCACTGTGTGAAACATTTGAAATGCCTCCTATAATTTAATTCTAATATGAGGTAGGTAGGATCCCATTTTATAGATGAACAAGCTAAGCTTGGCCGTCTTCATTTCAGTCACTTGCCTGAAGCCATTCAAATAAGGGTGGAAGCAAGACTTAAACTGAGGACTGTCTGACTTCAAAGCTCACCCTCTCTAACTGCCATACTGCAGTAGTTACTGCATATATTGGGGTGCAGAGAGGGAGGCAGGGTAGGAAGTGATCTGGGGTGACAAGTCATGTTGATTTTGGAATAGCAAGAGGACTAGGTTTCTGATGAAGCAAAGACAGACTCTGGGTGTGGTTGGACATCTGTATCCAAGATAAATAGGTCTATCTATTAAAGATAGTCCTTTGTTTTCAAAGCTGTTTCTAAAGAAAGAAAGGTGTGAGGCTGTGAGGACTCCAAGAAAGGTAGCAAAAGGTGGGATGGTGGACGCTTAATTATTCACAAGGATATGGTATGTAAGTTGTAGGTGTTCCTCATTCCAGATCTTCAGATTTTCCTTGCTGATGACATCAAGAAGTCTTGTCTACATACCCATCCTTAAGGCCTGCCACTGAACATAGAGCTCCTAACATCTTGATGTTTTTCACTTATCTTTCTCTCCTTATCTCTCCCTCCCTCCTCAACTTGACTGGTTAATTGCTTTTCCTGTGTGTCTTCATAAAGTTGTAGCTAGTTTATTCCATTCTGGACTGTTTATCTTTGAATGCCAAAGGTCTTGAAACATCATAATGTTGTGTAATGAACATAACTTCTGCCTTGACATGTGGGTGTTAAGAGCATTAGTCATTGCAAAGTATTGAGTTAAATATTTTCAATAAAAAGATATAATGATCTAATAGAGAAGAAGGAGTTATAAAAATACTAGTTGGTGACTTTACTGGTGGACTATATATTTAGTGGGTTCCATCAGTGATGGGCTAGAGATTCACAGAATGAACATAAAAACATTCTTACTCCATATTAGTGGGAGAGGAGAAAGATCAACAATAGGAAAAAAGCACTTGATTCTCTTAAATACTGAGAAAAAGGCAGGCCATCAGATTTTCCAATGCTTTTGCTCTCGATTTACTTCTTCACATGCACCTTTAACTACCCCAAGAAATGTTGGAGATGACCATGAGATAGTTACCATAGGTACTCCTGGGAGGCCTCTTGCTGGAAAGCCCTTAGCTTTGTAATGATGTCTTCTTTTTTTTAGAAAGCCATCAGGGCATCCCTTGCAGCACCATCTGAGAGCCAGGGCCTTCCTGAGCAAACAAGGTGTTTCTTTACCCGTGGAGTTGATTTTATTGAGAGTTTTGGTCAGCATTAGTCATTGTGAAACTATGTACCTGCTGTCCTGGTTTATCTCTGTAGACATCTCCCTGAGGCAGAAGATTGAGTCCTCATCTCTCCAGGTCTCTGGGCATCTAAAGATGTTGGAGGTGCCCTGGTTTGCTTCTTGCTGGGGAGTGTGTAGTAGGTACCGGTCTTCTCTGATGGAATATTGCCTAGATGAGTGACAATCCATTTAACAGGTTGATGTGCTCTCTTGTTCCTTGGGGAGGTTTAAACCAGTGACACTGTGCGCTAACTCTCCCTTACCTTGCCGGCAGTCTTCAGTCATTCCAGTAGATAACTTCTAAGCTAAATACCTTTTCTTTCCTAGAGTGGCTATAAACAAGGAAATTAATATCGGAGTAGAAGGCCTAAACTCTGTCTATGGCTGCCAATAAAAACTTCTCAACAAGACTGGATGTTATCAAACGATGTCCAAATTAAAAAAAAACAAAAAAACAAAAAAAACAAAAACGCAGGAGACAATTTTTTCCTAGTATGATACCTTTTACCAATGGATAATTGTTTTCGTGATCATGTTAGGCAATGAGGCCATTTTTGTGGTTGGGGAGTGTGTGGAGTGCGTGGAGGGGAGATCTATTTTCACGAGGTTTCCTTGCATTTGTGGCGATATTTTTGGAAGGATTATTGATCTCTGGTCCTCCCGTGTAGGATTTTGAATGTAATTGCTATGCTTATTAACTGAATCTATAGTTAAGAAAATAGTGTTGAATGGGAGCCAAGGAACCTGTTGATGTAAAGTCTGTTTTACCTTTTATGATTCCCATCATTTAGCACCTCCCTCCTTCCTGGCTCAATCCCCTGTCATTTTAAGTAGGCAGCAATTACTAGTTTACTAAAGAAGCTGGCTCCTGCTGCCAAGGATCCTATTAATTATCACTCTATCTCTAATTTAGCCTTACTAGTGTTGAGAGAAGGTGCATGTAAGCGTGTGGCAGAGCAGTTGCAATCACATCTTCTTTGTAGTAATCTCCTTTCTGAGACGGTTCAGCGGACTCAATGTTCAGCCAAAGGGCCGCGGAGGCCCTGGTGAGTGTTTTCACCTCTCTTCTGTAGGTTGTTTCGTAGGTCAAGTTCGGGGTGGTTTTCTTCTCCCTTTGACTCTGACCTCAGTAAAAGCTAATGCTTGGCATTTATGTTGGGAATTCAGACCTACTTCTGGTCTGCCTGTGAACTCAGATGGGACACCTTGAAAATACTATGGTGGTTTCCCCGAGAGCTATTTTCTCTACCTGGGAAAAGGAGAGCATGGAATTGACCCCCTGCCTGCCTTCAAGAAGGTAATGCAAACGCTAACGAAGGTAACTCAGTTCACAGGTTGTTTTATAGCAGATTTTTTAAAAAGAGAGTGGCGTGCTTGATAGAATATCGAGTCTTGGCTTCTTATCGTTCATCAATGGCTAGATCGCTTGCTGTTTGTTTTTAGAAATGTTCAGTTCGCTTGTTTGAGTGAACCTTTTTTTCAGACGTTCCACTGGATCATTGGATTAGGTTTGGAGTGCCTAAGCTTCCTTTTCCACTTTTTTTTTTTTTGTTGTTATTTTTGGCAGTGTTGGTGTTTGAAGCTGTTGAAGTGATTCACTGCAAAGTGAATTAATTTTCCACATTTTCAAATGTGTTTTCCAGTCGCCCCCAAGTTTCTTTTCCCCTCTCATATGATTCTGCAGTTGTAGTTCTGTCGTTCTTGCTGGATTATATATAAATGCTGATGTCACCGAATTTCTTAAATTACAGCTGGTGGGGATTAACAGAAATTGTAAAAGAATACCACTTCCTCATTTTGCTCCCTTCTTGACTAATTATTGTCCTTTCAAGTCCTGTCGGAGGATGGGGATTTGGAAGTAAGTTCTCTGTCCTCAAGTCAGAACAGCAATTTTCATTTTCCTTTTTTTCTGTTAAATCTTGTTTTTCAAAAATCATCTCGAGTTACGGATGCTACTTGCATATGCCCTTTAATAACCCCGACAGACTCTCCCCACTCATGACCTTGCATGCTCGGTTGTCTTCTATCCCGGGTGAAGGGTTTTGAATACTTCCCTTAAGTAAGTTTCCTTATATAGAATATTTTTACTCAACAGTCTTTTGCCAGCTCCAGACAGTTACTGGTTTTAGGTGGAGAGTTGTGATTCATTTGTTATGTTTTTCCACAGCCTTTTGTTTCTCAAGGAACGCCGACTTCTTTCCCCATTGTTTTCTTGTTTCGAATCTTCTATGTTCTTTGCGAGAGTTCTGTTTGCTTGACACTCTCAAACATTTATTTTTCTGACCTTCTAGCCCTTGTTCTAGGAGTTGGAGCCCAGAACCCAGGCTTTCTGGTTCCCGGTTTGTGGTGTGAGTGATGGCTCCCTAAACCTTGTCCTGGGAATTCTCTGGACTTCAGGGCAGAATATCAGAGGCCACCTGGAAGTGTGTATAAATGGTGGCTGAGCACTGCATGGCTGTGGTATTGATCGAATTGCAGTCCCGTGGAAACAGAAATAGAAAGGGTTCAGCATTTGCACTTTCCTCTGGTGGTGTTTTTGCTTATTTTGTGTATTTGGAAAAGGCAGCCGTATGCAAACTGCTGACTTACTATTTTCCCTGGAATGGAAACCATTTGGATTATTTCAATGAGTTTTAGCTAAGATTTGTTTGTTCACAGTATTAGTTTTGTTTTCTGGTGTCCTGTTTAGAATAAGACCAGAATGTGTCTTTTTACTTTATGGAAATAAGTGCTAGTTGGTAACTTGGGATTTTGCAAAACAACGTGAATTTGAAAAATTATGTTTACTTCAGAGTCAAAATGGAAACTCTGTAGTGAAAATTCTAGGTACTTAAATATTTCCATTTTGGGTCACTTTCTTTGAAAAAAAATTTTTTGATTAAATTATTTAAGGTTTCAGAGGAGTCTCTTTCTGGTGAATTTTTCCTACTAATTATTTTTTTCTAATTTTTAGAAAAGAAAATGAGATTAAATAGAAGAATTATAGGACACAAATCACACGTTCCATACTATTTGATGGAGGATGGAAAATGACGTGTACTTTTCTGTCGCCTTTGAGGATTGAGTGAATCTAGTTCAACTTTTAGTGGTGAGGTTTAGATTAGGAATAAATATAGAATTTCCTTACTATAAGAACTATTAAGCACAGGTTTGAGTTCCTGAGTATAAGTTATGACTGTTCAGCCTCTGGAAAACGTGCACTGTAAGATCTGTATGTTCTTAGCCAACACTTGCTTCCAACATTGTGATGTTAAATTCTTTGAATTGAGATGAGAATGGTATAGCTATCTGCAAAATATTTCAAATATCATCACAGAGCTTTTGGTTAAATGTGAGTTTCAGAAAGCTTGGATAAATAGAATAAAGGTCAGGAAGGATAGAATAGTTATGAATTGATTTAATTGTTGGGAATGAATTATTGTTTTAAAAAGAGTTTTTATATCTATTTAGATGACTACATCTAAGAAAATGGGCATTTAATAGTTGAGGGGAGGTGGGAATTGGAAACATATCATGAGGTAGTAAGAGGATCTATGGATGAGGTGCCAAATATATGGTACAGTTTACTAGGTTGATGACTGTGAATGTTTTTGTTCATTTTATCCCAACAAATGGCACCATGCAGTACCTAATAGTTACTGAATACATGCTTAATGAATGAATGTTTTGGGAGGCCTGGATTCAGGGTCAGTTGTGCCACTAACTAATCCTGCGACCCTGAGCTAACCACTTATGGGAACTCTGTCTCCTCTTATGTATAGTGACGGATAAGGACTAGATCAGGGTGGCTGTGTGTTCCTCTGCGGCCCCTTCCCCCAGCTACACCATGGTAGATGATCGCCTTGCTCTGTCCGATGAACCTGGGAGGAGCCTTAGGCCCTTCTGAATTCAGTGTGCGAGGCTTTCACAACTCATCATGGATACTACAGGGGAAACGTACTTGTTATTTCAGAAGTACCTTCTCTCTGAGGTCCCTTGATTTGGGGTCATTTTCTTTTTGATACCTCAAGCCCACTTACAGATAGGGAATAGTCTATGAAGTTTCTTGGTTAGCATGCGTTCGCTCAAAAATGCAATAACAATATCATACAACATTGTCTCTCCTTTCAATAATTTTTTTTGGGAGATTTAGCAGATAAAGATAGACTTAATGAATGGGTAGAGACCCTATGTCTCCAGTGGAGTAAGATATCTAGAATTGATCAAATTAACAAAGGTTTTCACTTTTACTCTCTAAACCTCACTTAGCCATCTAGGAAATGATTGTTGAACACCTATTACATGCTAGACTTTATGCTAGTGGTAAGATGGCCAGCCCATAAGGCATGGGCTCTGTTTTACAACTTACAGCGACATGAGTATTATCCTGGGTTCGTAATTGTATCTTTGGGGATACAGGGATCACTTCCTGAGAGGGGAGGAGGGAAGAGTAAAGTCTTACAGAAGAAATGAAGTTTGACTTCATTATCAAAATTTGACTGCCAACCAGATGAGAAGAGGGCTTTCCAGGTAGATGGGAGATGCAGACGTATAGTCCAGTATGGTGCCTTTGGGGCAGTGTAAGCTTTTGAGCATGACTAGAGCATCATAGAGCATGGTTGGATGGAAGCAGAGGAGTAGCACTCTGGCTGCCAAATGAAGAAAGGTTTGGAGGATGGCCAGATCTGGTGTCATGGAGGCCAGTTAGGATAGTTCCAGCCTAACAGTCTCTGTGAAAATGATGATGCACGTACACACTGTTCGGCCCTTAGAGCGATTGTGATTGTGAGAGGATGCAAACTGTGGGCACAGATTTTAAGGGCATGAAGGCAAAAGTAAGACTGTGTGCACACTGCTTATTAGTGACAAAAGTGAGCGCTCATTCATTTATTCATAAAACATAGTTGGATTCTTATTCTGTACCACATACCTGGAAAACATAATGGTCCCTCCCCTCAGGGAGCCTATATTCTAATGGGAGACGTGGTCAAGTAAACAGACAATGACAGATTACTGTGTATTCTTTATAGGTTACGTGAGAAGAATTCTAAGTGTCCATCCTGTGAACAGACCCACCCCTCTTTTTCTTCAGCTAACTCGTACTCTGACATGCTCTCTCATCCCTATAGTGGGTTTTGAGGATAAAGTTAGATAAGCATAATATTTTATACGCCTTGTATGGCACATGCTTACACACACACACACACACACACACACACACACACACCCCTGGTTAAAGACATCTGTCTTTACTCCAGAGGTAAACAAGCACCTAGAATAAGACATACGAGACTTCCTAAAGGTAAGTCTGCTCCAGGTAAAGTGCCAGGTTCCGGATATCTTCTGACATTTTCTAGCTCTCCTGTTTTATGTGGAATAATCCTGGCTGTTGAGTTTCAGATCCAAGAAGAAGCATCTTGGCTGTTGTGGTCCTTGCTGGTTTTGATGGCTGCTTTGAATTGGGTTTCATGTCTGTGTTCTAGGTTGCTTCCAATGTTTGGGATTCATGTGCAGGAGCAAGAATTTGCTTTAGGGCAGCAAGCAAGACTGTTTGACATTAGAGAAGTGACTTATTTTAAAGAGATGCTTTGGTACAGAAATGGCAGCAACAAGAAGTTCTTCCCCCAAATAGAAATCTCTACATTCCCCATGCAACCCTGGATAACCTCTTGATTCTGAGGAGTCAAAGTTTAGCTGAGTGGATCTGATAAAAATTCCTAGGAAGCCGTTTGAGGTTCAAACAGGGTTCTTTGAAGACAGAGCATTACAATGGCAATTGCAGCTGGTTTTTGTGGGAAATGCTCCTTTTGCATTTTTCCTGGCTTGTACAGGTGGTAAACTGTAGGTGCTAAAACTCTGGAGTCAGACAGTCCTAGGCTTGAATTCTAGGTGCACTGATGAGCAGCTGTCTGAATTGGGTAAATCACTAAGACTCTCTTTTTCTTCACCTGTATATTGAGGTCATGGTTAAGCTTGTAAGCCCTATTGTTAAACCTGCCCCTGTTTGAATCTCTGCTCTCCTGTTCCATGACATTGGGCAATTCTCTTTGTCTTTTGCTTTAGTTAAAAAATTTTTTTATTTTAGAGAGGAAGGGGCGACAAGAGCACTGAGAGGTGTGTGTGTGGGGGAGAGAGAGAGAGAGAGAGAGAGAGAGACAGAGAGAATGAAAATCTCAAATTCCAATGTGGAATTTGACCCCATGACCCTGGGATCATGACCTCAGCTGAAATCAAGAGTCGTTGCTCAATTGACTGAGCCACCCTGGTGCTCCAAGTATTTTGCTTTCTTTACAGGTGAAGTAGTAGTAGTAATGTGATGATGATGATGATGATGATGACGATGATAATTCCCACCTCATAAGGATGTGGTTAGAATTAAATGAGATAATGCACGCAAAGGGAATGGTATATAGTACTTGGTACATGGTTAGCCCTCAGTTATTTTTCTTACATTGAGCTTCCTAAAATATTCTGTAAGGCTATTTGATGACTTATATTCTTTTTGAAAATTAAGGCTTCACAAGCTGCACATGTGCTTTCCTTTTTTCTGTTTTAAAATTGAAGACACAATACAATGTTAAGGTTTGGAGTAGGGTTGGCAGATTAAATTCTGGATGTGCAGGTAAATTTGAATTTCACATAAACAAAGAGTAATTTTTTTAGTATAAATATGCCCCAGATATTTCATGGGATACTTGTTCTGAAAACTGGTCTTTGTTTATTTAACTTCAAATGCTACAGGGCATCCTATGTTTTTATTTGCTAGATCTGGCAACCCTAGTTTGGGGGCAAAACTTACCCCTTCATGTTCTCATCTATTTTTTTATGCAGATAGATGTATATGGATGCTTATACAAGCACAGTGAATGACACCTTTGGAACATGAGCATGGAAATAGTGACACAGATTTGATGTCATATTCCCTAGTATCTCTAGTAAATCTGTCTCCTGATTCATGTAAGCAATGGGACTATCAAACTGAGATTATGTTGACACCTGAGTGTATATAGTACGAAGTTGCTTGAAAATTCTGAAATGTTCTAGTGTTGGTTCTACCCAGAGGGAATTACTAATAGTGACACATTATTGGGTAGGTATGCATTCCAGAGAATCCTGAAAACGTAATCATCTTTGAAGGAAATTACCTCATTACTCTTTGAGTCGCCGATGTAGGGAGGGTCATTTCCTATGGCTGGCCTGGTTTTCCAGGTAAGAAAATAAACATACCAAGTGGTTAGGTTAATAACTTAGAATAATTTTATTTTACTTACAGTTGAAGTTAATTTTTTGGTAGGTTTGGTCCTTAAGCTATTAGACTGTTTGGAGACTTTGAGATAATTAAATCCGAGACTGAGATCGTTTCATTTCAACCAGTATTGACAGAGTGTATAGTGGGCAGAAAGCAACTGCATAGGGGTAGAGAGGAATTTAAGGTTAGCTTCAGCCTTCAAACCTTCAAAAACCGTAGTGTTAAATGGAGCAGCAAGGCCAGAAACAATTATGATAAAAGACAGAATACATAAGGTCAGGATCCAAGGCAAGTAAAGCCAAGTCGCAGATGGTTGAAGGTAGGAAGTGATTAATTCTGAAGAATAAGTAGAATAGGAACATAATATATTAGGAATGACTTTCCTAGAGGGTCATATTTGAGAGAACTTTTCAAAGATGGGAATGATTTCTTTTGGGAAATAAATTGTTTGAGCTGTAGGCTTAGCATTAACAAAGACCTAGAGGTGGACACATTTTGAAATGTATATTATTTAGACTCAGCAAAAATATATCCAGCACGACAACTGGCTGTGACCTCTTCTCTCCTGTGTCACTGTTTCTGGTCTAGAATTTCCAGATCAGAAACTTGACTTTCTGTAGGTGGAGCTGGATTTGTTCCATGTTGGTTTCTTAAATATTTATCATGGACCTGATGTTGCTATGTATGTAGTGGCCAGAGAGACTTGAGCAAGTTTAGACATTGTTTCAGTTGGTCACTTAAAACCAACTGAAAGTCACTCTCTTTAAGTATTTTTAAGTGGAATGAACATTTTTTTTTCCCCTGAAATGCCCATTTCCAGTGATCTTTCATTTAAATTGGGCAAAAACAAAGCAAGGATGTCTTACGAGGCAGTCTGACTTTGGGCATTTGCTTAAATGACTCTGAAGGCCAGCTGAACTCATTTCCTGTTGGGATGACACTTGTTTATTAGACTTGGCCCAAGTCAGAGTTAATAACCTTAATGGTTTCGAATCGTCCCCAGTGATTCTCCAGCAGTGTTCCATTACCAAATGGGGAGGTTTCTGTAAATGGTGGGCAACACACATACCTGCTTCAGCCATAGTAGATTAAAGGGAAGAGCTGTTGCCAATAGATTTACCTATGGACATTTGGAATCCTAGAAAGTAAGAATTACCATTGTAGTAAATATTAAATTATTTTCTAACAGTTCTTTCCTAGCACTTTTGGTTTTGTTTGTTTGTTTGAAATGATTACATGTGAAACGAATCCCATTTGAAAATGGTCCCAGCATTCGGAACTTGTTCAGATCACCCAGCTTCTCCAGTGAATGAATTAAACTATGATAGGGTGTCCATGTTGTCAAGGGATAATAAGGCATGTCCTGAAGAGCAGTGGGTTGGCAGTGTGCCCAGTGCCCGAGACAGACTGCTCAGGCTTTGGAATGGAAGACTCCAGTCTTCAGTCACTATGTGTGTTGGGCTGTAAGGCTCTGAATTAGGCTGGAAATTAGCAAGGCATTTAGTGATCCCTGGTATTTTATTTTTGTAAATTAGGATTAGCCAGTGTCTTTCAAGTTCTGACAGGTAGTGCTTTGTGGATATTATGCTATTTTAGGTACTGGTGGAGTGAGATAAAGCCTGGATGTAAACCTTTTCGGGGTTCTTAACCATGAAAAAGCATGAACTGCTTATGTCAGTTTGAGTCTGTCTGAATGTTGTTATTTTTTTTTTTTTTTCCTTGATGGCTGGGCCAAATATTTTGTAGTTTTAGTATCTACCCTTGGTTCCTACCACCTTATTTTTGGCCTCTCTTAATATCTTCCTTGATATATCTGTCATTAAGTTATAATTGAAGCTTGGTGTTTTATATTTAGAATGATGCATGGAGGTTTAGCTGTGCCAGCCATTCAGGCTTAATAGCAAATGTTGGCTCATGCCAGAAAGTTTTTGAAATCTGGTCTCTTTGGGATGTCCAATCTAAGCAAATCACCCCTTTCTCCTCTTAAGCTGAAGGCCATGGGGAAGCAATTCAGAAGAGATTTCCGTATCTGTACATGTAAGAGCATCTTGTTTCTGATTAAAAAAAAAAAAAATTGGTTGGCTAGTTCACTCTTCAACCCAGAGTCATGCAGCCTCAAAGGGACTGCTTTGACAAGTCTTTATATCGCTGCGTTTCTTAGTTTACCAACTTTCACACAAGGTATCAGTGAATGCCAGTTCTAGAGTGGGCGCATAGTGATGGTAGATGACGCCCAGGCCACAGGCTGCTTCCCAGGGGCTGCCAGACACTATCAGACATTTCACAGCTCTTGAATTCTCTGGATTTGGGCCACTTTTGAACTTCATCCATCAATCCACATAACCAGTTATTCAGCTAATATTTACTGAGGTTATGCCATGTGCCAGGCACCCATCTCAATTTGAGGAGTAGAGCAATGAACCCAACTTTTGAAAATCCTCTTACTCATGGAGCTTATATGTGGGGGAAGGGAGGGCTGTAGAAATAAATACATACATAAAGAGTATAATGTATAATATGGTAAAGGGTGATAAGTCCTATACAGGAGATAAAACTTGGATGGGCTTAGGGTGATGGGAAGTTTAAAACTGAGTGGTCAAGGAAAGCCCTCCTGAGCAAATGACATTTGAAGAAAGGTCTTGAGGGGGTTAGAGAGTGAGTCATGCCAGCATTTGGAGGAGAAGCCTAGCAGACAGAGGGAAGCATAAGTACGTAGGCCCTGGATAGGGTGTGCCCAATTCAGGACCAGCATGAGGGCCACAGTGGATGGGACAGGCTGAGCAAAGGGAAGAGTGGTAGGAAAGGGATCCAAATGGAGGCAGGCACTACAGGGGTTTGTAAAGACTGCCCTTTTACTCGCTGAGAATGGGGAGCCATTGCAGATTTCCAGCTGGAGGAGTAACATGACCTGATTAGTTCAGGTGGCCCCTCAGTATGGTGAGGAACACAGTTGTCTGAGAATTTGGAGATCCTTTTAAGTCGTGGTTTTGTCATCACACAGGGAAAGATTTGCTCAGCATTCTGAGCTTCCATTGTTTTTCCTCCTTATAGAGCAGAGCTGGTGGACTAGTTTTTATTGGCCTTGCAGATTGTGATACTGTCTCTGCATTTATTGATCCCTGCCTTCATCTCCGTGTGTGTGAGCATTTCGTGTTTGTGGCTTATTACATTTCTCTTTGAATATGCACAGCTGGACCTCAAATGTGTGACATATCTTACTGCCCTTTACTTTATATCTTGAAATTTTCCATAAACATTTCACATTGAAAACCTTGTAAACCATGAAGTAATTTTATATATTGATGTTAAAGATTGCTTGCCAGTTAAGTGGTAGGGGTAAACCCAGATTAAAAGTTTTATCATATAGGTTCAATACTATTATTATTATTATTATTGTTACAGAAGATAGAGCTAATTTATTGAGTGTTACAGTGAGCTTTCAATTGAGATAGAGTGATAAACAAAACACAGCTTCTGCCCCTCAGGAAGTTGAGCAAGAAGAGACCATCCTGGTTAAGGGAGTGCTCCACAAAGCAGTCTTAATGGCAAAAATCGGGCAGGAAACATGGCCAGCTGAAGGCCTGTGGGAGTCCCACATAGACTAATATTCAGATGCACCTTCACATTGGTATTACATCATCCAGTTATACCTAGTGCCATGTAGCATGGGAGGTGCTAGGGACCCAGTAGCTTCTCTTCTGCAGCTTTGAGCAGTTTAGCTCTGCCCCAAACTTGCATCTCGCCATTGAGCACATCAAGGTTGTGCAATTAGCTGTCTCTAAGGCAGTTTAGGGACCATCTTTTGTTCCTCAAGAATTTGGGCATCTCAAGTCTCTGCCTTCTAACAGAATATTTCTTCCACTTCCTGTGAGAGTTTAATGCCTTTATAGACTGGTGCTTCCGGTAGGCAACGGCTGGTCAGTTCACTTATCTCCCCCGTGGAAAAATACTACCCTAGCCTTGCCTTGCCTTCAGGTCTTCAGTGTGCATTCTGCCAGGACTCAGACGGACCCCCGGTCATGTCTCCCACTGACAATCTATGCCTCATGTTCTATTAACTGGCTTCATCTTGGGCAGCTATGAAATGTTGTAAGTTTCCAGGTTGATGATTTTGGGAAGAACTCCCCAGGAGATAAGAGGGCTGCTGGTCGCCCACACTGGCCCTTCAGCTGTCTCCTGGCATCTGCTGGGGCAGTGGAGGCCTTGATGCTGAGGACAAGCTACCATGGTTGTGAGCACCCAGACTCTCAGATGGACGAGGCCAGCCCTTTGGCACCTAAGCTGGAAACAGAGCCAAGAACTCTTGACTCTGATGTCACACTGCTTCCTTTATTTTTTTTTCTATCTCGAGCCTTTCACACTTTCCTCCTGCCATCTGGAATACTTTTCTATCACTCTCCTCTCTTCCCCATCTTTCAGTCTCAACTTAAAGGTTGCCTCTTGACCCACTTCCTTGCCCCCTCACCTGCATTAGCGGTGCAGTTCCTTTATGGTTTCCTGATCTTTTCCTTCATACCACTTACTTACATACTTAATTACTTCCATAATTATCCTGTTTTTATCTGTGTGTTCAGTATCTGCCTTCCAACTTCATGAGGCCAGGGAGCACAGTGATTTGACTCGCTATTGTATTCCCAGAGGTTAGCCCAGGGCTTGCGCAGATAGGCACTGTATAAATATTTGTCAAGTGAGTCCATAAGTGAAGGAATAAAATGATTAAAAGGCAAATTCTGCATTTTGTCTTGTCTAGTCATATTAAGTGTCTATGTCTATCCTGGCGAAGGGTAACAACTGTTATTGACTTTGCATTTTATTGAAGATGCTGAAGATGTGATTTTTGTCTCCAGCATAACTCTGTGGCCTTGCAGAATTTTATTAAAGTTGTCTCTGCAAAAACCAAAACTCAGCGACACACACAAATCAACACTGTGTAACTGGTGTAGGCTTGACATGTTGGGCTGTGATTTATCAGTTTATTTTGCTGTAGTTGCATTTTTATCCCTTAATTCTGTTTCCAGAAATGAGCTTTAGTTCTGTTTACATCCTCCTCCATCCAATTTGTTGAAAATGAATAGAGAAACTTTTGCTTTTTCTTAATAGGATTCATAATGCTTTTCTGGAGGGAATTATGTTGGCTCACATAATGGAACTTTTAAGACAGTAGGAGTAGAAAACTGAGTAGTACTTTCTCTAGAAGGAAGAGCAAACTTTCCTACTGTGTGTGGAAAAGAAACACAACAGCAGCAGTGGGCTTTCTTTATTTCTAAAACTAAACTGTCTTAAGTGTTCATATCACAAAGATGGGCTTTTCCCAAGCCTGGTTGGCATGTTTAATTTATAGAGAAAGCATGCATTGTTCTGCAGTGTGCATTGTGGTTACACTGGCTCCCATAAGATTAGCTCAAAGGTATCTATGAATAGTCACACCCTAAATTACATGAACTGAACAGTTTTAAAGAGGTGGAAAATCTGATGCATACTGTTTCCCAGACATACATGCCTCAGGAAAAAACTTGGGGAGGTGGGGAGTGAAACCCAAACATTGCTTACTTTATATTTCCCATTGTGCCACTTGTTGGTTATGTGACCCTGGAAAATGAAATTAACTTCTCTGAGCCCCGGAACCTCCATGTGTAGAGTGGAAATAAAAATATCACCTACCTCAGAGTTGTCAGAGAATTTCATGAGATAATATATGGAAAGTGTCACAATGCTCAGCACATTATAAATGCCCTAGATTCAATTATTCCTTGAAGGATAGTGCAGTGAATAGGGTGGTAGTTAAGGGCACAGACTCTGGACATCCTGGCCTGTGTTTGAATCCTGGATCTGCAGCTTATTGGCTGGGTCATCTTGACCTAGTAACTTGACCTTTGCATGTTTGAATTTCCTCATATGTAAAATGAGTATAGTAATAATACCTGCTACATAGGGTTGTTATGAAAGCTATTTGTCAACCCCTGGTACATGCTAAGTGCTATGTACATGTTTGCGGTTGTGATTAAGAAGGCTTGTCCTACGGGTAGATGATGTAGGGTCATAAGTCAGGTTCCATTATGTACCAGATGTACCAGCACGGAGTTGTCAATGTCTTTGACAACTTGGTTTCCTCTTTTTGTCATTTGAGGATGATGCTAGTTGTAGTGCCAAGAAATCAATGAAATAATGCATATGTAAAGTGCTTAGCATAGGGATTGGAACATGGAAAATACTCAATAAGTAACTACAGCGAAGACTTTTCTTATAATTGTTACTACTATTATATTTCTACTATTGTATGTTTCTACTATTATATGTTTCCACTATTATTTAAAAAAATTTTTAATGTTTATTATTTTTGAGAGTGAGAGAGACAGAGCATGAGTGGGAGAGGGGCAGAGAGAGAGGGAGACACAGAATCTGAAGCAGGCTCCAGGCTCTGAGCTGTCAGCACAGAGCCCGACACGGGGGCTCGAACCCACGAACCGCAAGATCATGACCTGACCCAAAGTTGGCCGCTTAAGCCACCCAGGCTCCCCTATTTCTATTATTTTTAATTCTATTGCTAGCATATCTCTGGCTTATGTAGAACCTGTATTCTAAGATGTATTGTATTCCATGGAGATCAACATGTTTCATATGTAGGAGATAACGTTGAGGTCTGTTGTTACTGTTGGTGTATTTATATAAATGGGAGTTATTTCAGGAAATTGAAAATAGTAGAATTCTTACAATTATGCATTTATGCTTTTATAGGTCACAGAAGATCGAAGTTAGTCAGGGTCAGTGTTAGGTGGGCAGTTTTATATTCATGGAAAATGACTCATAGGAAATACTAGGAACTAAAATTGCCAAAATAAAGAAATAAAAAGCTAGTACATAAACCATGTTCAAATCAAGTTTGTATGTATCTCATATCTTCACTGGGATTGTGTTCATAAAGTTTTGACATTTTCTGATGTTGAAGCTCACTCATGACTGATAACCATGCATCATCATAATAACCACGCGTCACCAGAAATGGATAAACACTGATTCCAGTGTTGGTAACATTTTCCACTGTAGTCATTTAGGTCACTATTTCTACAGTATCTGTATTTGAACTTTTGTGCTGTTTTGCAATATGTCTTTAAGTTCAACTTCCTTTTTTTTTTTTTTTTTTTAAATATAAGGTAGGGAAGGAAAAACAGTGGTTGTAATACGGAGCTATAAGTGGCTTTTGAGAAAAGCAGGCCTTTGACTAGCATTTGGTCCCAAAGTCCCCTGTGTTAATGGAAGGTGGAAGCTTGCATTGGGCAGTTGGATGTACAAAGAAGTGCAAATGGTTGTACTAAGCCTAGGTAGTTAGATACTTTTAAGTCAAAATGTGGAAGTGTTGATAAAATTCCTAGATTATATATTCTGGAAGGATGGGTAAAGTGGTTCAGCCAAAAGTGCATGGTAGAGTGTCCTTGGGACATGTGCAAACAATGCCAAGAGTATGGGAATGGTTTGAAGGCTGAAACCTGGAGAAGAAATTAATTCAAGTTCAGTGTCATGGGGGCCATAGAATGACTTTTTAATCCGTAATTAGGAGGATGGGCTTTATTCGCAGGTTAATAGGGAGGCATGGAAAAATTTTAAGTAAGAACTATGGGATTCTGTTTATGTTTTTGAAAGATCATTGTGGCAGTGCCACAGAGAATGGATTACAAAGGGTGGTGACAAAGAAGACCAATGAAGAGCGAGCAGTTCAGGCAGGGGATGGTGCTAGCTGGGACTTGCCTGGTGGTTGGAGAATTGGAGAGAAGGGGGTAGAAATAGTAGATGCTGGGGGATGAAGAAGCAGAGGCCTGGGTGACTTAAATGGGAAGAGAGTGAGGAATGAAGAATGGCTTTCAATCAGGTTTACATTTTCATGCCTGAAACTCAATAGCCAATTAACATTTGTTGAACCAACTAGGGATTCATTTATCTCCCATTTAAGAAGCCAGATGTCTGTGACCACTGCCGTTCTTTTAGTGGCTCCCTGGTGTCAGAACCATCCACAGTGATTTGTCTTGGCGTTTTCCTAGTGTATTTCACTCTGTGTTTGCAAAATGGCTGCTACCCCTGCAGGAGCCACATCTGCTTTAAGAAAAGGGGAACGTGAGGAGGAATAGCAGCTCTACCGAGGGAAAAACACAGGCTTTCCCAGAACCGCTCCACCCGCCCTGCAGATGCCTCCTTGCATCTCAAAGGCTGGAACTGTGTTACATGGCACATTACCTCCCTGAGCAAGTTCTGGTTCTATTAGTAGGAAACAAAGGAAGTGGAACTTAGATCTGCAAATAGCTGCCGAGTTTGCCTCACCCAGGTTTCTGGTAAGGAGTGGAGGACCATCCACAGGTACTTTTCTCTCAACTCTGCACTTGGCCCCAAGCTGTAATTTCTCATTAGCATGTAAACTACCAAGTTCTATGTAGTTGTTAGTTACCTTCAAACACATAGAACTCAGAATTGTCTTTAAAATATATTAAACATACCTTGTGTCTTGTTTGATTATAAAATTCTCAGCCTCCAAAAAGACATTTTTCTCAAATTTATTCCAAAGTTTCCTTATCCCTAATCTCTCAGGGGACCTCTTTGGGTTTAAAGCAAATGAGAACAATTCCATCTGACATTCAGTTACTGATGTGCAAGTGAAAGCAGGGATTGCATGATGGTAAATGTCATACGCTTCACTATGACTTTTGTGTCTGTGAAGGATACAATTATGCCACGTTTATAAGCAGAGAGGGGAAATGTCTGTTCACTTTTTTTGAAGGTAACGTTATTCAGGGGTCATAAGATGCAAATATTTGTCTTCTACTCTTTTAATTCAAGCAAGTCTTCCCACCCAATATATGCAGAATTCTGTTAGTGACTGTTTTAGCTAACAGAGGAGAAATTATTTTCCAGTTTTTGAGGTATAGCAGAAAAGCAGAGAGTTTTGGAAAGAGGCTTCTCAAGTGTGCTGCTTTGCTGTGTGATCTTGGGAATATCACTTTACCTCTCCGAATTGGTTTATTCTATGGATTGCAATGACAGCAGGAGATAGTGTTACAGTCCCTACCATATATGTATGCAGAAATGGCTCAGACACAAGGATGGCTGGGCACACTGTGGGTGCAAGCAAAACACAGGGGGCTAGGGTAGGGAGAGATTAATTTCTTCTGGGAGACTTTAAAAAGACTTTGTGGCAGAGGGAATTTAAACTCCATGTTGGAGAATGCAGAGGGTTTACAAGATAATGGAGGATGGCCCTAGGCTGGACAAATGCACACAGCATGCAGGATGCATTTGAGGATTCCAGAGATTTATTGTTTTCAATAAAGGACAAAATGAGGAAAGCCTTGAAAGTCTGTTTGAACGAGTTTGGACTTTGATCTGTAGGTGATGGGGAGCAACCAAAGACGTTTAAAAATGTCATACACATTTAATTTTGATAGAAGTAAAATATATGGGTCCAAGAATATATGTACATTGAACATATTCATCGATTTAAAAATTAAACTTTTTATTTTGAGATAATTGTAGATTCCCAAAACACATGATTTTAAGAAATTATCTTGAGAGAGCCCGTGTGCCTGCCCATTTTTCCCCACTGGTAACATCTAGTACAGTATCACAACCAGGAAACCTATTGAAGGCTTTTGGGGGGAGTCCATGATATACCTGATCTGTGTTTGAAGTGGGTGGTCCTAGTGGGGATGGACTGGAATGGATTGGAGGTACAGCATGGGGGCTAGGAGACCCTTAGGAGAGAACCTTAGGAGGTTCTTGCAGTGATCTAAGAGAGACCATGAAGGCAGTGGTGATAGGATTGGAAAGGAGGGGATAACTGAGGTAGGAACAATAGGATTTGGCAATCACGTGGGATAGACAATAAGACCAGTTGATACTTAGTGCAATCGCTCAATCAGGTGTGGACCAACTAGTGTGCCAGTCACTCTGCTAAGGACAGTAGGGGTGAAGAGATGATCTAGCAGAGACTAAGCCAGGCAGAAACTCAGTTAGACCCAATAAGACCATGAACCCTTAGTAGAGGGGCAACAACTATTCTCTCCTGCTGCTGCTGGTTATTACCGTGATGGACTGGAGGTCCAGTGTGCTGCTATTCCGATTTCTCAGAAATCAGAAATCTAGATTTTTATCTGATGTCTTCCAATTTTAAGTGTTACCTAATATAAAAAAAAAAAACAACCAAAAAACAAAAAACACAAACAAACCAGTGCTAACTAGCACTCATTTGTGGGCTGAATTCACCTCGTGGATGCCCTGTTCCTCCCCTCTGTTTTCTCAGTGGAATGTTTAGAGCTTATTTCAATTACCTACTCTTGTGTAACAAATGACCCAAACTAAGCGGCTCAAAACAATAATGATTTTATTATCTTTCACAGTTTTGAAGGTTAACTGGGCTCAACTGGGCAGTTTTTCTGCTGGTCTTGCTTGGGATCTTTCCTATAGTCGTAGTTAGGCGGTGACCAGGGCTGGAGAAATCTGGAGATCTGCCTTGGGCTCTGAGACAATTGAAACTTTCTTTTCCTCATATAATTTCAGGGTCTCTTGTGGCCTCTCTATGCAATCTCTCTAGTAGGGTCACTGAATTCCTTGCCTGGTGCCTCAGGCTTCTCTCCACAGTGAACGTTTCAAGAGAAAGTAAGTGGAAGCTACCAGTCTCCTTATGGCTAGGTCCAGAATTGCCAAAGCATCACCCTTGCCACATTCTCTTGGTTACACAAGTCAGGGGCCAGGCTAGATTCACTGTGGGAGGGAACTACAAAAGGATATGAACACTGGGCAGCCTGGTTCAATTGATTGACAGCCATCATTGGAAACTACCTGCAGCTAAAGTCAAGATGGCCAGATGGTGGTGACATTGTGTATTAGGATAAGTTGGGAAGACAGGGTAAATTCTTCTGTTTGCTAGCTCATGTCACTCTGAAGTTTTTGGAGCAAACATAATTTTTAGTTTTTTTTTTTTTTTATGGTGATTGTGATTACAGAGACATTTGGTTTTTGATATAATGACTTTCTTTGAATGCATAAATCATTTGTAGTAATTTGGATTCCAGCCTTTAAAAAATGATACGATTAAGTGACTAGACAGATCTATTCTGGTTTTGATGAGGGTGTGTTTTTCACATATGTGACCAGCTTGTTAATGTTTCATCCCTAATCATCCCTAATGTAGCCCTTCAGAAAAGGGGCTCTCAAATAAACTCTGTTGAAGAATTGTAAATCTTTCCTCGCTCCGAATAGGTACAGCTCAAAGGTCCACTATCCTGGTGCTTTTATATTCCTAAAACCTAGAACCAGCTACATAATTTGTGGGGCCCAGTACAAAATGGAAATGTGGGACCCCTTATTTAAAAATTAATAATTTCAACACATCAGCAGCAGGGTATTTAACCAAACCCAAGCCCTGTGCAATTACATAAGTGACTGCCCCTCTGGCTGGCCCTGCTTAGACTCTTGAACCTGTGGGCAAATCTTGGGGTAAAGTATATTTTTCCAATAGAGGGTTTTTGGCTCTGATGAAATTCTCAGTTGATTTTGACACCCCCAAAAGTTTCTGAAACACTGCTTAGACAAATCAGAAAAGGTAGAAGCTTTGTGTTTAAACAATCCTCTCTTCCAAGCAGACAGTATACCTTCTGGCCACAGCAACTGGTCTTGGCAGGTATTAGGGCAGGTATTAGAGCTTCCTGCTGTTCAGTCTTCCAGAATTCCAGTGGTGCCAGTGCAGTAGGGACACACATGTTGTGTAGTGTTTGACAGGTTGTCGCCTGCGTGTACTTTCTGTGCACCGAGCTCTGTTTCTGAAGGATGCCGAATAGATTGCCTGTCTCACCTGTGGGCACGTATGTTCGTTTGGGACAGACACTAGCACAGTTCATTGTGTTAGGGATATGGGGGTCAACATCTCTGGAAGGTAGTTGGTAGATTGTAGACAGGTCTGCCGCATTGCATTTATCGTCTCCTGGTTCTGGAGGTGTGAGTCCAGGATCAAGGGGTCAGTAGGGACATGCTCCCTCTGTGAGTGCTAGGGAGAGATAGGTTCTAGGCCTCTTTCCTAGAACGTTTGGATGGTTCTTAGCATGTGGTAACGTAACTCCAAGTCCTCACATGGCTTCTCTTTGAGTGGGTGTCTGTGTCCAGATATCCCCATTTTATAAGGACATCAGTCATACTCATTTGGGGCTCACGCTATTCCAGTACAACTTCATCTTAACAAATTAGATCTGCAATAACCTGGTTTCCACATAAGGTCACATTCTGAGGTATTGGTGGTTGGGACTTGATCATATGAATCTTGGGGGCACATAACTCAACCCGTAGCAGGAGCGTGTTCTGACAGTGGTCTGGGAATGGCAGCCCCTGGCATTGTGCCATGCACAACCAAAGTGGCCATGCCCTGTAAGAATTTCAGTCTCCTATAACCAGTTTTTAAACAGTTTTAATTAATTAATTAATTAATTAGTTTTGAGGGAGAGAGAGATAGTGTGTGGGAAGGGGCAGAGAAAGAGGGAGAGGGAAAGAGAATCCCAAGCAGGCTCTGCATCCGTCAGCACAGAGTCCTGTGTGGGGCTTGAACCCACGAACTGCTAGGTCATGACCTGAGCCCAAGTTGGACGCTTAACCTACTGAGCCGCCCCGGTGCCCCCTAACATAACCATTTAAAGAGGTGTTTGTGCAGCTGAATTTTTATAATACATGAGCCACTTTGATTTACTTGTTTGGGCTCCTGATTTGTAGCATCATAATCTCTTGAGGTTTTTTTGTTTTGTTTTGTTTTTTGTTTTTTGTTTTTTTATCTTCCCTGTCAATCAGTGGATGCCAAGGTCAAATTACCCTCACACCCACACACCTGACCCTCATAATAGAGTAATAATAAGCTAACATTTATTGAATGCTCATTATGTGCTAAGAACTCTGCCTGCATTATCTAATTTTATCTTCACAACAACTCTATTAGATAGTTACTGTTATTCTTCTATTTAATAGACAAGGACACTGAGATTAAGGGTGGTTGTGTGACTTGCCCCTAGTCACATAGGTAATTATGTGACAAGCTGTGATTTGATCCCACTTCTGTCTGATTTCCAAACCTAAGCACCATTGCTTGGGGTGTGCACTATACTTTTAGAGGAATGCTTACATATGACACTTCACCATTCAAATCCTGGTCTGTCAGGGGTCTGACAGGGGTTTTAGGGGTCTGTTTTCTTTCTTTCTAGATCATTCCTTGATTAAATATTCTCCATCCACGTTTATGTCTCTCAGGATTCTTAACTCTTTTCAAAGTAACCACCGGGCCTTCTGTTGGTTTTATTGGTATCTACTTAAGTCATTCTAGGAATATGCAATCTGAATTAATTGAAATTACAAATGGCAAATGGTGAGTGGGATTATATTCGAGCTGTGTGTTTTACAGATCCTTAAGAGAACATTAAAATTAACTCGTTTCCTTGACAGAGATGAGAATAGAGCCTTACGCATCACCAGAGAATTTCCTACTAGTGATAAGGAAAATTAGTCTCATCTAATTTATACTGCTTTTGGTATAATGTGCTCTGTGGTGAGAGGAGAAGACCATTCCCTTGATAAATATCTTTATGCTCTGTTCCACCCCCCCCCCACCCCGCCTTCCCTCGAGCCAGCACTAGAATTCTCTTTCTCTATCAGAGTGACTGTCAATTAAATTTATGCATATGAAAAGACAGGCTCTTTTCCAGGTGCGAGAACAATGCTGGTTTGGAAGCAGAGACCTGGGTAATCTCTGACGAATTATGGGGAAGTTCAGATACCGGAAATTTGGTTTGCTTGGATGCTTGTCTCACTTTCCCATCTGTACAGTATTAAAATTGCAAACAATATGATAGAGTCATCTTTCCTAAAGTTCAGATTATTTTTGACTATCAGTCTATGTTGAGCAAGTAGAAAAGAAAGACCAGGTGCTTTACTTGACTACAGTAGACTTAGCCCAGTATATACATATACACGTAGATGCATACATAGACACACAGATGCATGCATGTACATACATGTATCTGTGTGTATATGTATATCACCTTTGTTAAAATGCCAGGTCGGAATATATTGCTTTCGGCACTACAGATATTGACTGAGGACTTTCTTATTCTAACTAAAGTATTTACCAGGAGCTATGGGACCCTTGATTATACTTATCTGCATCACTTTGATGAAAAATGTTTTAAATTACCCAGAATATCTATATTTTTCTGTGTCTAAAAGTAGTGTTTCACTAAACGTAGTTTGAAGGTCACATGTGTCAAAATCATCTGGGAATGAATCAAAAATACGAATTCCTGGGACTCTAGTCCTACTGATTTGAGGGTTTTGGGAGCACTGTATTTTGCTCAGCCCCTCTCTGATTCCTTGCCACACCACGTTTGAGAACCAAAGGTCTTAAATGTATCAGCATGAGAATATAGGTTCAAGTTAATTTTATCTTTTTTTGGTTTACTTTCCTCTTGCCTATCTCTTCTCCTCTTCCCCTTCCTTTAAATACATTAAAGAAAACTATTTTAAGAGTTATTCTAACTGTTTATGTTTTTTTACTGTTTATGAAAGGCTTTTGTTAATTTTAGCAATATCAAAATTCCATCTTTTCCTTTGTGATCTGTATAAAAGGATCCATTGGGGAAGAGGTTTTTTTTTTTTTTTTTTTTAAATACCCACTATTCTCTATAGCAGATCTCCAGGAAGGAACAACATGCTGTTTGTTCTTTTCTCAGGATGAACCATGGCTTTCTTTCCTAGTGGGTGTTAGAATCAATGCTTTTCAGTAATTTATGATTCCTCCTTTTTATAAATCCCAGAGTTTATTATAGACATTTCTAAAGATTATAAAGTTACTTTTTGGGGTGAGAGAAGGGCATCAGAATTCTTTGAGAAGTCATTTTGAAGGATTTTTTTGGATCTTGGAATAGGTCATAATGATTCCTACTGTTTAGTGTTAAGGATTTTAAGATTGCTAAGTATTGGAAATAGTTGTTTTAGTGGATTTTTTAAAATGTGAAGTTTTTAAGTAAAAGTATTCCAGACAAGTGAATTTCCTTCCCTCCATCCCTCATATTAGAGAAGTTCCTTTGTTGAGAAGCTGAATTAGCAAATCAGTCTCTCCTTTAATCCATAGTATATAACTAGTTGGATTACTAGAAGTTAGGAATTTTTCAGGTGATTTGAATGGATACTAAAGGTGTATTAATCTAGACGATGATTTCAGAGGCAGGTCTTTTCTAAAGACTTCATAATGTAGGACAATCATAACTTAAGTGTTGTAAAGTTAACAAACTGTTGTGGTGACTTTTTTCTCAAGTGGCAGATCCGAGGTACGTTTTTCCATTGGAGACCCCCAGATAAATCTCAAGGGTTCTGTATCCCAATCTGGAAAGATTGGCCTGGATTGTGGGCTCTGGCAGCTCTTTGGCTCTTGTTTGTTCAGACTGGTTAATACAAGTGAGAGCCTGTGATCTTTGTCAAAGTGCTGCGGTTGGATTTTTTTTTTTTTTTTAATGGTACAAATCTATTATGTTCCTGCTGTGTCTCTTCCATGAAAGCTTTGTACTGGCAGAGAACTCTTGGCTGCAGAGCTGGGCTGACGGTCATGGTGCTGAATATAATTCGGGTTATCCTGTGAGGGGCTCAAACATTCCTCATGAGGGCTGAGGCAGGGCAAGCTGAGTGGAGCAGTGAGTCATGGCGTGCTGGGGCAGTTGTGTCCTGAAATAACAACAGCAGTGGTGGCATTTTAATAGCAGTAGCCAGTCTAGCATTTATTGATGCTTCCAGCGTGCCAGGCACTCTGCTAAGTGCCTCACATGCATTATCTCATTTACATCAGCAACAATCCCATTAGCCGAGTTCCGTCTCTTACCTCCACGTTACAGATAAGCATCTCAAAGTCACATGACTAGCAAGGAGTAGAAGTGGGACTTGAACCCTGATCTTTTGGATGCCCAAACTCATGCCTTTCACAACAGCACTATACTCTCTTTTACTGAACTGCATGTTGTTATTGGCTTCCCTCTACCTCCTCTTAAATCACATCATCATCAGTGTTGACTTGGTAATTTTGATTTAGTAATCCAAGGACCTGGAGATACCCTCTTCTTGTTTTTCAGTGAGTTCAGGTTTTAAGTGAGAGGCAATATGACTTGAGAAAGTTTAACCTTGGGAAATTGAGCATGACCTTCTTCCTGGAACCATGTCCATTTACCAAATAGTCAAGGAAAAAAGGAATCTTATGGGGTGAAAGGTTGGGGGGCGTTCGGTAAGAGAGGAGATAGGCAGGTGGACACATCTGGGGTGATTTCTCCTTTCAGAGAGAAGAAGGGGGGATAGTAAATAAATTTAAGAACTAGACTTGAGGGGCGCTTGGGTGGTGGCTCAGTCGGTTAAGCGTCCGACTTTGGCTCAGGTCATGATCTTGTGTTCATGAGTTTGAGCACCGCATCAGCTCTGTGCTGACCGCTCAGGGCCTGGAGCCTGCTTGAGATTCTGTGTCTCCTTCTCTCTGTCCCTCCCCTGCTTGTGTGTGCTCTTTATTTCTCTCTCTCTCTCAAAGAGTAAGTAAACATTGAAAAAATTAAAAAGAAAACTAGACTTGAAAAGTTAGCCAAAGGGGCGCCTGGGTGGCTTAGTCAGTTAAGCATCCAACTCTTGATTTCAGCTCAGGTCATGATCTCATGGTTTGTGAGTTCAAGTCCCCCATCGGGCCAGGCACTGACAGTGCAGAGCCAGCTTGGGATTCTCTGTCTCTCTGCCCCTGCCCTGGTTGCTCTCTGTCTGTCTCTCTTTCTCTCCCTCTCTCTGTCTCTTTCTCTCCCTCTCTCAAAAAACAAAAAACAAAACACATTGAAAAGCAACTACTTAAAAAAAAAGATCAGCTGGATAATTATTAATGACAAAGGAAGTTTTATGAAAAACAAAACGAAAGCAAAAGATTCTGTGATTAAGTAAATTTGAGGAACTATACACTCTAACATCCATTTGGGGAACAAGAACAACAACATTAGTACCCACAGCAGCTAACACTTACTGCTCTCTGTGTGCCCTTTAAACACTTTATATGCACCAGTCCTGTAAAGTAGGTGTTGCCGTTGACCCTTGAATGTCACAGGGGTAAGGGGCGCCCACCCCTTGCACACATGAAAATCCACGTGTAACTTTTGACTCCCCCAGAACCTAACTACTAATAGCCTCCCATTTAATGGAAGCCTTACCAATAATGTAAACAATTGACTAACACATATTCTGTGTGTTATCTGCATTACATGCTGAATTCTGACAATAAAGTAAGCTGGAGGAAAGAAAGCATTATTCAGAAAATCATAAAGAAGAGAAAGTACGTTTACAGTACTGTACTGTAAAAAAATCCATGTGTAAGTGAACCAGACTAGTCCAAACCCAAGTTGTCCAGGGTCAACTGTATTTTAATCCCCATGTCACGGATGAAGAAAGGTCAGTCTGTTTTTGTGTGGTAGAGCTGGGATCCTAACCAGGGCTGTTTGGTTCTAGATACTGGACTTCTGTCTACTATTGCCTCTTCTGGTGACACCTGCTGAGCACACATGTATGCGTCAGGCCTTTTCTGAGTTCTTACATGTATTTGCATTTACTCACTTAACCTTCTCCAGTATCTTAATGTGTATCAGCATATTAAAGGTTCTGAAATGTGTGGTAATCAACAAACTGGTGTATCTGTGCCTGGTGTTTCTCAGATTTACTTGATGACACAATTCTCCTGCCTGTTTTTTGGAGACGGAAGAGAATTGAAAGCAGAATATCTGCCAGTGTGTACTTTAGGAAATCCCAAAAAAGAGAATCACTGTATTCTGACCCCTCAAACACATGTTTGGGACGTGATTTATTTTCAAGATAGAGTAGGGACTCCCTGAGAGCCTGGCTTCGTTCTGTAACTACCTGGTGCTTGGTGACCTTCATCAGAGCTTTATCTTTCTGCCCCCAGGCACATGAATACCTGTTTCTATCTCTTTTATAGGAATGTTGACAGTAAATGAGCATAAAGCTCTTTGGGCTCCTTAGAAGAAAGAAGTTGTTGATGTCCAAGGTCTTCATAATGTCATATCAGATCTCCACAGTTCTTTCATTTTGGTTAACATTGAAAAATGAATGTATATTCTAGTATGACAGAGTAATTAGCCTTAGATTACTCAGAGGAGGGGAAAGGAAATATACCTGGAAAATGTTTACAGCTCTCATGAGTTAAATCTTCAAGTTCTTAAGGGTGGCATTGAGATGGTGGGGGACAGTCAATTGAGTAACATTAATACTCAGTTTCCCATAAGACTGTGAGAGCCAGTCTTATGGGTTTGTATGGTCTTATCCTTTTGATGTCCAAATATTTGAGGCCAGAGACCCAAATACATGACTGGGCATATATTTTTCAAAGTGTGTTTTAGCATTAGAGTTTGATCACCGTTTGTATAGGTAAAAATTCATATAGTTTGTAAATGGCATTAAATGCAACTCAAGTGAAAAAGATTTATTAGGGGCTCCTGGGTGGCTCAGTTGGTTGGGCGTCCTACTTTGGCTCAGGTCATGATCTCGCGGCCCATGGGTTCAAGCCCTGTGTCGGGCTCTGTGCTCACAGCTCGGAACCTGGAGACTGCTTCGAATTCTGTGTCTCCCTCTTTCTCTCTCTGTCCCTCCCCCACTCACTCTCTGTCACTCTCTGTCTCTCAAAAATGAATAAATGTTTAAAAAAAAATAATTTATTGGTTCATTTAGGTGAAGAGTCCAGGTCCTTTCAGAGTTGAACTTCAGGGTTGGTTTGACCAAGAGGCCTAGCATTACTATCATGGGTCTGGTTTCTGATCCAGTCCATTCTGCCTTTATGGTGTGACGTCACCTTTAGTGAATTGTTGGTTCTACTTCATGTCAGGAGACTACCATGTACTCCTGGGCCTGCTTATTCTCCATATCCAGAGAAGGAGAGAGAGAGAGAGACAGAGAGAGAGAGAGAGAGAGAAAGAGAGAGAGAAAGAAAATGCAAATGAGAGAGAGAAAGAGAGACATACTTCTGGACGCTCTTTCAGAATAGCAAGGAAGAAGATCAGACCTTTCTTATTGGCCATAATTAAGTCGTGTTCCCATTCGTCAACCACAGTGAAGTGAACTTTGCTGAAGGAGCTATGGATCCTGTAGGAAAATCAGGGTACTTTCCAAAGTAAGGAATGGGTGTAGATATAAACAGTTGGGACACAAGACACAATTTATCTGATAGTTTTCTCTTAGACACTCATTTTAACAGTTACTTGTGAAACTGGCCTGTTAATGAATGATGCCTTTGAGAGGCACCTAGATTGAGATTTAACTTTTATTTATTTATTTATTTAAAACATTTTTTTTTAAACGTTTATTTGTTTTTGAGAGACAGAGAGCATGAGCTGGAGAGGAGCAGAAAGACAGGGGGAGACACAGAATCCGAAGCAGGATCCAGGGTCTGAGCTTGTCAGTACAGAGCCCGATGCGAGGCTGGAACTCACGAACTATAAGATCATGACCTGAGCCGAAGTCAGATGCTTAACTGACTGAGCCACCTAGGCGCCTTGAGATTTAACTTTTAGTTTCACATTCTTAGTAGTACAGGCTACACCAGACTAAACTGAGATTGTTGAAAAGTCTTGTTTAGTATTGATTTGTAAAGCATTATGTTTGAGTCTGTATCTGCCCAGTGGTTCTCTGTGCCAAATACCTTTTGGACAAATGAATCTGAGGGTTCCTTAATGACTTTGTTTGTTTGTTTCTTTCTATTGATCTCCTTGCTTCTGACATTGAACTTTTTGCTTTTAATAAGTAAAAGATATGTTTCCACCTGGGTCTTGTAGGTGCCTGACTTTATGTTTTATTCTATAAAAATTACGCCACTGATAAAAATAGAACATTTAATACCGAGAGTCCTAAATTCCAGGAAGACTGCTAGTAGCCAGAAGTGGATGGAGTGCTCACTGTGTGCCAGGAAAGTACTATACTAAGTACCTTATTTGACTCGTTCTATTTGTTTATCGCAGCAGCCCTGGGAAAGAGGTGCTGTCCTTACTTCCATTTTACACATGGGGAAACTGAGATTAAATAATATGGCCAAGGCCACCTGGACAGGAAATGGTGGAGCCAAAACACAGATCTCTTTGACTCTGGGGCTTGTGCTCTTAACCACTGTTTCTTCCACCAGCAAAGGCAGGGTACTTCCAGTATGCTGCATCTTTTGTTAAGTTTGGAATTCCTAGGAAGTTATGTCTTTAAGTCCTTCTGAAGTTAGAGACGTCTGTATGTTAGTAGTGATAGAGGATTGGAAGAGAGCTTTTACCGGTGTGAGCCTTGGAAAAACTGGAGCCAGGAGTCTTTCATGAAAAATTTGCATCTGCCCCAGTAGCCAAAAGAATATTGAGAAAGAAGAACAAGGTTGGAGGGCTTACATTTCCTGATTTGAAAGCATATTGCAAAGCCACAGTAATCAAAACAGTGTGGTATTGACATAAAGACACACAAAGAGGCCAATGGAATAGAATAGAGCTCAGAAATAAATGCACCTGTGTATGGCCAAATGCTCTTTAATAGGGGTGCCAAGACCACAGAATGGGGAGAGGACAGTCTCTTTAACCAGTGGTGTTGGGAGAATGGGATATTCACCTGCAAAAAAATGAAATTGTACCCTTATATTACACTGTAAAAAAAATAACTCAAAATGGATTTGTGATCTAAACATAAGAGCCCAAACTGTAAAATTCCTAAGGGAACACATCAGGGAAAATTTCATGACTTTGGACTTAGCGATGATTTATTCAACGGGAAAACCGAAACACAGGCAACAGAAGGGAATGATCTAAATGTGAGACTATATCAAACTTCAGAAAACTTTTGTGCCTCAAGGGACGTAATCAGCAGAACGAAGAGGTGTGACCTATGGAAGGGTAGAAAATACTTGGAGATCATATACCTGATAAGAGGTCAATATGAGAATATCTAAAGAAGTCCTGTAACGAAACAACAGAAAGTCAAATAACCCAATTTAAAAATGGGCAAAGGACCTTTCTCTGAAGCAGACAAATGACAAATAGGGATATGAGCAGATGCTCAACATCACAAATCATAAGGGAAAAGCAAGTGAAGACCACAAATGAGGAAAAACCTCACACTTACTAGGATGGCTTTTATTAAAATAACAGAAAGTGTCAAGTGTTGACACAGATGTGGAGAAGCTGGAAGCGTGTGTGCTGTTAGAGGGATTGTAAGATAGTGCCCATGCCATGGAAAACTTGTGGTGGTTCCTCAAAAAATTAAAAAAAGAACTACCGTGTGATCCAGCAATTCCTGCTGGGCATGTATCCAAACGAATAGAAAGCAGGGCATCAAAGAGATATTTTTATATGTTTGTTCTTAACAGCGGTATTTACAATAGCCAAGAGGTAAAAGCGTCCCAAATGTCTCTGGACTATTATTGAGCCTTAAAAAGGAAGGGAATCTGTTAAATGCTCCAACAAAGATGAACCTGGAGGACATTAGAGTATGTGAAATAAGCCAGTCACAAAAAGACAAATACGGTATGATTTAACTTAATGCGAAGTACCTAGAGTCGTACAATTTATCGAAACAGAATGTAGAAGGGCTGTTGCTAGGGGTTTGGGGAAGGGGAAAAGGGGATTTTTGAAATGGGTGTTGTTTCTGTTTTGCAAGATGATAATGTTTTGGAGACTGGGCTGTACACTTAAAAGATGGTAAATTTTGTGTGTGTGTGTGTGTGTTTTGTTTTGTTTTGTTTTAACCAGAATTAAAAAAAAAATTGCATTTGTCTCCTGCTGCTAATTTAGCTGCTTAATTGAGTTATGTGAACATTTTACTCAAAGTTGCAAACCCCAGGCCTACAGGCTGAGTGTGGCCTGCAGACACATTCGGATGGAGCAGTAAATCTGTCCTTGACAAAATATGAATTAGTGGTCAACATTTTAAAAAATTAAGAAATTTCACATAAAAATAACTTCTCTTAGAAGACTGGAAAATCTGGAAAGTCTGGAACCACATGTCTGTCTAATCACCAAGTGGCTGGAGCTGAGGAGTAGTCCAACCTCTTTTAAGACTAGGCAGGAAATTCAGACTACCTTTCACTTGTTCTGTAATTTCTTAGAGCAGACTCAAGTCCTCAGATGTATACTAACTTCCTGGCCATGGTATTTGTAGGTTTAACATACTAAACTCCTTTTTTTTTTTTTTTTTTTTTAATGTTTATTTATTTCTGAGACAGAGAGAGCATGAGCAGGGGAGGGGCAGAGAGAGAGGGAGACACAGAATCCGAAGCAGGTTCCAGGGCCCGAGCTGTCAGCACAGAGCCCGACGCGGGGCTTGAACTCACAAACTGTGAGATCATGACCTGAGCTGAAGTTGGTCGCTCAACTGACTGAGCCACTTAGGCGCCCCTAACACACTAAACTCCTTAATGCCAGGTGCGTCTCATAATAATACACTGTAGATGCTCTCTTAGTGCTACACTAACTATACTTAGGGGGCCTCAGCTCTAAAGTAGCATATTCTGTATTTAGGTCGGGGGAGTTAGGATCTGTCTTTCCATAGGAACAAATACAGCCGCAGTGTGTGTGTGTGTGTGTGTGTTTCCTTTGCTGTTTTGCTTGCAGCAAATGTTGCCCTACAACTCATGTTCTAAATATAGATGTGTTAAATTTCAAATGTGAAAGTTTTTGATGGGTCTGAAGCCAGTTTGCTAATCAGGGGAAATGCTGTGATTGGCGCCAGTGTCTTCACAGACCCTGGGGGGATTGTGAAATCCTGCCGCAACTGTGATTCAACTCTGGGGTTGAAAGAAAGCTCAGCGACCGCTCAAGAGTTTTCCAAGTTGTTTTTCTTCTTAACAGTGTGGTGGTTCTTTGAATGTCATAACTTGGAGAAGATAAATACTTGTTCCTTGGTTCATTTTACTAGTACCGGATTAATAGTATAGTAATAAATCATTTCTGCAAGCAAAAACAAATCACATTTTCTGATTCTTTATGTGCTATCCGTCAGTAGAAAGAAATACAGAGACCCAGGGCCTACTTGTCATGGGAACTTAAGAATGGTTACTTGTGCAAAATATAAGAAGTTCAGACTGGTCCAACTTTTCATCTTGTATCTTTTATTTTTATTTTTTTAATGTTTATTTATTTATCAGATAGGTGGAGGGAGGGGCAGAAGAAGAGAGAGAGAATCCCAAGTAGGCTCTGCACTGTCCCGATGCAAGGTTTAAACCCACAAACTGTGAGATCACTACCTGAGCCAAAATCAGGAGTCGGATGTTAACCTGAGCCACCCAGGGCTCCCCTTCTTGTATTTTTAAATCTTATTATGTTGGCTTTCAAGATGGGGCTAGTGATGTCCATTGCAAGTGGGAACAGAACACTGGAAAAGTGTCAGTTGTACATTTTTCAAGGTTACACATTGCTTGACATTCATACGTGCACGTAGGTATGTGTGAGTGAGGCGTTATTAGAAATGCCTCTGTGGCTCATGCTGGGTCTGTTTCATTTGTGCAGTAGATATCGTTTATCTATCTATATTGACCGATATCGTTTGATGCTTTGAATAATAGTGACCAGCAGTAAAGGAGCCCTTAGTTTTGAGTACTGGTAGAATAGAGGTATTCAAAGAACTCTCTGGTAATGAGACTTGGGTAATTAAGTGCCTGTGCCCTGAGTTGCATCTCAAAGGAGACTGATGTGCTGAATCCTTATCTATGCTTGCCAGAAGTGAGGCTGCCATCTAGCACAGTCGGTGTCTCTTTTTGAGAAGAGATATGACCATGGTTGATCCCATCACTAGGCGGTACAGAATTTTTGAAGATGGGCAGTGGCTCCGAGAAACCAGACCAAACAAGCCAGTGGAACGAAACTGTGCATTGCTGGTTGCAGGGGCCCGATAGTGAACAAAGGACAGATGTTTGGAGTTGCTTTCCCCATTTTTATTTCCCTGCTTGTAGCCATTACATCGGTCAACAGCAACACTCACTGGTAAAAACAGGAACAGCAGATTCAGGTTTCCCTATCGGCTGCCCTAGTGATGCTCACTTTCCCTTTCCCCGCTCTTCTCTTTCCTTTACGTGCTCCATCTCTGCTTCCCTGAGCCCAGTGGCCTTGATATGGCTTTTGTAATTCCAAAAGAATAAAACATCTGAAGAAAAACTTGTTAATTTTCCTTCTCCCCATCTTTAATCCTGCCCTTCTAAAGACATCATTATTAACAGTTTGGTTTGTATTAACAATCCTTCTCTTGGTCATGCAAAACTATATATATATCTTATGTTTATATATTTTATATTTTATTTATTTATATATGCATATTGTATTTATTATTTTATATATTTATAAATTTATAAATATAATTTATATAATATGTATATATTTTATATTGTATACATCTAAATATACAAATTTATTCAACTTTTTACAAAAGGAGACTCATGCTGTCTACAGTGTTCTGTAACTTTATTTTCCTGACACTGTTTCATGGGTGTCTCACCAAATCAGTACATTTAGCTAAAAACCATTATTTTTAATGGCTACAGAAGATGTCATGGTATGATGTTATCATAATTTATTCACGTAATCCCCTCCCTATTCATTGATTCAGATTGTTTACAGATTCCCTTTCTGCCTCCCCCCCAAAGCAAATAGTGCTGCTTATTTTTCATGTTTTTGGAAAAGCCATTAATTGAAGAGGAAAGTTAGTGGGCTTATTTTTTCACTTTGCTTTTATTTATTTATGTTTTGATCTGGCTTTATGAGCTTAAGTCTTTAAATTTGCTAATTTGCTAATTTGCCTCTTGTAGTCTTTGCATACTTGTTCCTGTAGGGCTTTTCAACCTAGGCACTATTATCATTTGGGGCCAGATGGTTCGTGTTGTGGGGGCTGTCCTGGGGGCTGTAGGATATGTAACAGCATCCCTGGTGTTTACCCACTAGATTCTGGTAATATGCCAGTCCCCACATCAAAGTTGTAATGACCCAAGTTTTTCTAGACACTGCCAGTGTTCCTGGCAAAATCCCCCTGGTTGAGAACCATTGCTGTAATGTATAATGTATAATGTATATAACAGGGTCCTCGCTTATAAGCAATGCTGTATTCATCAAACAGTTTATTATTTGTCTGTGTTTGGACAATGCCTGTTCAAATTACAGAACCGTGGGAAGGAGTTGGGATTGTGAATTGAGTTGTACATGGTTTTATCTGACTGGGGTTCAGGCCCTTCATGTGGTCCGTGTAGACCTGCCCATGGCCCTCCGGACATTTCCAGTGTGTAGGAAGCAGTGGCACTCAGAAGCCAGTCACCTGCCACCACTCCTTATCTCTTTTCTACAGGATCTCCGCAGCTTGGATCTCCCCAGCTTCTAGCCGTGGGCGAAATAGCCCCACTTGGGAGTATCATTGGGGGGCTCTCTACTTTCTGGGATGACTTTTTTCTGGAAAGAGATGCATTGTGTAATGATTTAAGTAGCTTTACATTTTGCAAATGACAATTTTTGCATGGTATGCTTAATTAATAGGGTATGTGTTATCATATCTGAACAAAACTGGGCATCAAGCCCTTAATCAGAAATGAGACCCCTGATCAAAGCGTTGTTTGTTTGTTTATTACAGAAAGTTGGATGGCCTTGTGTGGGTTTGACTTAAAGCCTTATTAAGATAGGTGACTATAAAGATTACTCATGTGTCTGTGGGCTGGGGAATAAGCCATCTGCATATCCCTTCTTTGGCTTTAACTGAGAGCTTAGATGGTTGGGACTCAGTTGTCCTGTTTGGTTCGCTTTTTAGCCCTGATAGCTTTATTGTTAAGGTAATAGGCAAACATTACAATTTACACGCATTTAAGAAATGGAATGTTATCTAAGCTGCTTTGTGTTTGTGACTTATTTATTTATTACCCCCCACACCCCCAATACCCATGTAGCTACTACCAAGATCAAGAATTCAACAGTTTTCGGGGGCGCCTGGGTGGCTCAGGCCATTAAGCATCCAATTCTTGGTTTCGGCCCGGGTCATGATCTCACAGTTCTTGAGTTTGAGCCCCACATCAGGCTCTGTGCTGACAGTGAAGCCTGCTTGGGATTCTGTCTCCCTCTCTCTCTCTGCCCCTCCCCTGCATACTGTCTCATTCTCTCAAAATTAATAAATTCACATAAAAAAAAAGAATTAGTTTCCAGCACTGTAGAAGGTTCTCAGGTACCCTTCTCTGCCAGTAACCACCCTCCAAAAGAACCCCCACTTGTCTGACTTATCACTCTTAGTTTTACCTGTTTTTGAACTTCATGTAAATGTAATCAACTAGTGTTTGTTCTTTGCTTTCTTTTTAAGAACGTCTGGTAAAAAACACTTCCACTAAAAAAAAAAAAATACAGAAAGTTATGTAATCACTGTTCGTATGAGAAAAAGATCACCTTTGGTTTAAAAAGATAATTTTCTTTCATCGTTTAGAAATCAGTTTTTCATTGTAAAATCTTTTGTTAGGAAATAAAATTTTAATTTTCTCTTGTCAATTTTTAAGGATTTGTGTTTCCTTGTTATTCCTTTGAGAAATATGGCAATTATCCTTCTTGGTGGAAAAAGAGGATCTAGTCTGGCGGGAACTTTCCTTTCAGTGCTTATGAGGAATCTTTTGAAATAGTTTTCCAGGTAGTAAAACCTTTAATGCCTTTTGGATTCGACGTGGTTTGAGAGGCTGACAAGCAGCATCTTTTTAGGATAGTTGTGAAACAAAACTGGGCGGGACTGACTTGTTACTTATTCCTCATCTGTTGCCTTGGCAATAAAGTAAACATTTCAAAATACTTGGGCAAATGCCACAAACAAATGATGCCTAGGGGTTACATTGTTTAAGCAGATGCACCAAGACCTCATTTAAATGATAAAGTTTGCAGAAACCGTACCCATTTAATAGGGGATTTTTACTGTAGGTTTTCTGACTCTAATATAAGCTAAATGCATTAGCAAAGGGAGAGCTTTCTGCTCTAAGTTTACAAATTATATTTTTATAGCACCGTGCTGTAATTTGCACTGTACTTTAGTCCAAAAGGTATACCTCTAATTATTTGGCTTTCACCAAACCAGTGTTAAGGCCACGTGTGAATAGAAAACTGGATTACACCTGTCACAGTAGCTGAAGGTTAAGGTGATTCAGGGAAACATGAAATACCAATCTCTCTAAGCAGCTTTTTTTTTTTTTTTTTTTTTTAACCGTTGTTCTCACTTTGTATGTATTCACAGAGGTGTTGGTTGGCTGGCTGGCAATATCTGCAAGTCATATAAATGAACATTTATTACAGTATCTATTATTACACTAGAGATCATTCATTAAATATTTTTGGGAGTGAACAGATGATAGGAAAAAGAAAAGATTCTCTTTGACCAAACAGAAGGGATTTTCTGTTTTGTTGGACTCGGTGTGAGATAAGTAAGTAAGTAAATAAATAAATAAATATCCTACCTCAGCGTTAGAGTTTTGGGAGAGGGCAGATTATGATGGAGTAATTAGGAATTCAGGGAGTCTCTTTCACTCTTTTCTGTTTTTCTGACTTCTCATAGTCTAAATTCTTCTTTGGTGGTAAGCGATGTTTGTTTTCGGTGTTGATTTTGAAATGTTGATACTTTCACTACACATTTGGTGAAAATCATGTGATTCCCCAGAGATGACTTGATTGTCAGAGTCATTTCTTCTTCTGCCCGATTTGGTGGAAAGACTCCCATGTTTTTCATCTATAACCGCGATTATCTTTGTCTGTAGGCGCTGTCAGCGGTGAGGTGACACATGTAGTGATACAAATCTGGGACTCCCAGGGCTGTGGGCCAGAGATTACAATGAAAACAGGAATGTTGATTTCAGAAGCAGCCTCATTTTAGGTTTTACAGACGGCTTTAACCCAATCAAGTGCTGCCTCAGAGTTTTAGTTTTTAATTAATCGCCATCCTAATGGAGAAGGAAAAACCCTCCAGAACTTTATTGTCGTGAAAGCGTGCAATTCCCTGTTCTATGGCTCTGTGACAACGTTTATGTTACCCTCAAGTGACTTGGCCCTGCCTCAGTTTCCCTGTCTGTACAGTGGGGATGCTGCTGTCCATGGGGCACCATTGTTGGGAAGATTGAAAACCTGACTGATTTTAAGCCTCACAGCATAGTTCCTGGCCCTACAGTGGTTGATATTTTTATTCCTTTTATGATAAGGAAACTATGTTGTCAGTGGAAGCTGGGCAGATAGACTTCATTCAGTTCCTTGCGTATCACATACCAATAGCTTGGGGTCCGGACCAGGTGATTTAAGTCACTTACCTTCCTCTGGGTCTCAGTTTCCTTGGATGCAAACTGGGAATCACAATATTTACCGTTGAGAGTTGTGAGGAAAAATGATAATATATTTAAAATACACAGCATGGATCTGGGCATGAAATAAACATTCAGCAAATGACACCTGTGGCCTGTTATTATGATTGCTGTTACCATTTTTATTGTTACTTAACTGTATATCCAGATGGTAAAAGTTTTGTTGCCATTTCCATAGCCCAGCTACTATCCTCTCTCCCTGTATTGTTGCAGTTTTCTAACCCTTGTCCCTCTGTTGGTAAAAAGAGCCTGCATAATTAGGCCTTTGTCTATCACCTCCCCCGCCACCCCACCCCAACTCTCCCCAGTCCTTCTCCCAACATTGCTTCCCTACGGTTGTGGACTTCATTTATTTCTTCAAATGCTTTTTGCTAATTCTCTGCATGGGGGCCTTTGCACGTGCTGCTTTTTCTCCTTGGAATAGGCCTGACCTCTTTCCCCCTCCAGCTCTTCACATCCCTTGCCCGCTCCTTTATTAAGGATCCTCGCAGATCCTGGTCCTTAACCTTTGCCTTGTACTTAGTTGTTTAAATCAAGTGTCATTTTACACTTTTTGTGTGCTCGTTTAATGAACTCTCTGTCCCACCCTAGACTGTAGGTGCTGATGGAGCAGAGATAATGTCAGCTTTGGATTACCATTGTATCTTCCTATAGTTCCTTACCACGCTCGTTTGCTGGGGCAGGGGGTAAATAAGTGGATGAATGACTGACCCGGTAATAGAAAATATGTGGGCAGCGTTTGAGGGAAGCAAGAAGGTTGTGGGGTGTGAGGTTCATCCCTGGGAGAATGCATCCCAAGAAGCAGATTAGCTAAAGGTCTGGCCCACTGTGGAGGAAGAGCGATGTGTTTATGCAGGAGGGAAAACCTGGAAATGAAGGAATGTGGGGAGGAAGGAAGTAGCTTAGCAGGAAAGAGTGGCAGAGTATTGGAAAGGGGAAATAACTGAGAAGTGACTTGATAGAAAATCGTGCATTTATTTCCTCAGCTGTAGTTCTTATTTTTCTGGTTTACACATTTGTCACCTTTATTATTATTTTTTTTAAGTCTGTTTTTACAATACTTACTTTCGTGCCCTAGGATGCCCTGTCTACTAATTTACACAGACAGGCTTATCTACCAAAAATGAGCAAAGAAACAATAGCGGTGGAGCCTTTAATTGTGTTCTGCTTTCCTAGGACACCTCCCCCCCCCCCAACCATGTATTAGTTTCTTTCACTGTCTTATTACTTATTCTTTCAAAAATACAGAACACTAATCATAAATTTATTTATGTTCCCTACAGCAAAATGGACTTAAACGCCCTTACCACACTCTCCTTACCATTTCTCATTGTTCAGAGCCTTACCATATGCTTCTCATCTCCATTGTCTCTGTCACTTAAGTGGACAGGGAGACTTTTCAGGGAAGAGACCACTGTCAGGTGCTGAGTGATTGCAGAGCGTGAGGAAACAACTCTACATCTCTAAGTTTAGTGCTTTTCTTTTATCATCTCTGACCTTTCCTTTGGCCGTTATGTTACATTAAGATATAATTCCCATAACACAAAATTCAACATTTTGAAGTATTCATGTCAGTGGTTTCCTGTGCAGCCATCACCACTATCTAAATTCTAGAGTGTCGCCATCCCTCAGAAGAGAAGGCCTGAAATAATTAGCAGTTAGTCCCAACTTCCTTCTCCCCCTATCCCCTGGCAACCACTGATCTACTTTCTGTCTTGATGAATTTGCTTACTGCATGTTTCTTTTTCTTTTTTGTTTTAAACATTTATTTATTTTTGAGAGACAGAGTGAGACAGAGCACGTGTGGGGGAGGGGCAGAGAGAGGTGGGGACACAGAATCCAAAGCAGGCTCCAGGCTCCGAGCTGTCAGCACAGACCTGGACACGGGGCTCGAACTCACAGAACGGACTGCGAGATCATGACCTGAGCTGAAGTCGGATGCTTTACCGACTGAGCCACCCAGGCGCCCGGCTTACTGGATATTTCTTATAAATGGCATCATGCAACACGTGGCCTTTTATGTCTGGCTTCTTTGAGTGTAGTATTTTCCAGTTTCTGCCTTGCTGTAGCATGGGTCATTGCTTCATTCCTTGATATGGCCAAGGAATGTTCCATTGTAGGGATATGCTAAATTTGCTTATCCAGGCCTCAGTTGACGGACCTTTGAGTTGCTTCTGCTCTTTGGCTATTATGAATAATGCTGCTGTGAATATTCTGGGACAGGCTTCTGTGTGAACATGTTTTCAGTCTTCTTGAGCGTGTACCTTGGAGTGGAGTTGCTGGGTCCTGTGGAAACTCTGTGTTCACCTTTTGAGGAACTTGGAGATTGATTTTGACAACAGCAGTGCCATTTTACATCTCCACCAGCTGTGTACTGGTTCCAGTTCCAGTTTTCCCAATATTCTTGCAACACTTGTTCCTTTCACTTTTTTGATTAATGTTGTAATGATGTGTGTGGAGTGGTCGTTGTGTCTGACTCTTTATTTTTTTATTTTTATTTAAAAAAAATTTTTTTTAATGTTTATTTATTTTTGAGACAGAGAGAGACAGAGCATGAACGGAGGAGGGTCCGAGAGAGAGGGAGACAGAATCTGAACCAGGCTCCAGGCTCTGAGCATTCAGCACAGAGCCCGACGCGGGGCTCGAACTCACGGACCGTGAGATCGTGACCTGAGCCGAAGTCGGACGCTTAACCGACTGAGCCACCCAGGCGCCCCTGTGTCTGACTCTTTAAATGATGGTTTCTGGTGGGCCGTGATTAGTCCCTCTCCCCGAGTCCTTTTCACTTAGGGGTGCCTAGGTGGTTCAGTGGGTTAAGCATCTGATTCTTGGTTTTGGCTCAGGTCATCATCTCACGGTTCTTGGGCTCTAGCCCTGTGTTGGGTTCTGAGTTGACAGCGCAGAACCTGCCTGCTTGGGATTCTCTTTGTCCCTCTCTTCTGCACCACCGCCCCCCCCCCCACCCCCTGCATGCACTCGCTCGCTCTCTCACACTCACTGTCTTTTGAAATAAGTAAATAAACTTTAAAACAAACAGTTTTGTTCTTGCTATTTTTTTAGACCTGGGTTTAGAAATGGGCCTTTTCTAGGACTGAGGGAATCTTGAACAGTGTTTGAAATAGTGCTTTATGATTGGGAAGGACATGCCTGGAGAAAGTCACTGAACCGGAAAATGATAGTTATGGCCTACAAATTAGGATTTATTTCACCAAAATAAGCCTCAAGCAAATATTCTCATGTATAAATTATAGAAACCTATCATTATAGGGAAAAAAAAGTCAAAAAAGAAGTTTGCGTAATAAAAATTTATGTCTATCTATGGTTTGTTCCCTCCCTTGTTTAACTTTTTTTTTTTTTAACTTTAAATGCTTATTCTTCATATGCTGTTACCATGATGATTATTCATTTGAAGGTGAATCTTATAAGATCCTTTAAACCTGTGGAAAAGGATTTTCTACACATTTTTTATTCTGTTGTTTTACGTGGATAAAACATCATGGCCAAGGGCCCAGCATTAGGAAGCGGAAACAATTACAGATTCCTTTTCCTCACATTCATTAGATGTAGTTTAGTGTTAAAAAAAAAAAAATTTTTTTTTTTTTCCTCAGCTTCCATTGAAGTTCAGCTGTTTTAACCCCTCCTAAAATTCTGTATGTAGCTTTTTGTTTGGGGGAAGAGAAACTTAAGAAAAATGTTGGAAGGAGACAAATATTTGTTGAGGGCCTATTCCTGACAAGCGATGCTGGAGGAGTATGGAGGGTAAGAGCTACGGGGCTTGGAGTCACATGGCTTCTAACTGAATCTTGGCTGTGACAGCTCTTGTTGTGCAGATGAGAATGTTCACAGCCTATATGGTCATTGTGAGGCCTGGAGGGATCACTGTAGGTAACTCCTCTGTTCGCAGCCTGACACATAATGATCACCCAATTAATATTAGCCTTGTTGTCATCAGAATTGTTTGTAATTACTGTCATTTTATAATTGAATTATTTCCAGCATTACTTGAGGACTGTTTTACACTCATTTTTCATGTGAGAAAATGGAGATTAAATAATCAAGAAATTTGCCTACAGAAGTGGCTCTCGTCTGGGGATGATTTTGAGCCCCAGGAAACATCTGGTAATGTCTGCAGCAACACTTTTGGTTCTAGCCCCACATGGGGTTCTGAGCCGACAGGGCCGAGGGTGCACTGTGATAACATCACCTAGTGAGTTGAGGCCAGGGATGCTGCTGAACATTCTGCACCCGCAGTACAGCCTCCACTAACAAAGAATAATCCAGCCTAAGATGTCAGTAATGCCAAGGTTGAGAAACCCTCGCCAAGAATCATGGGCCTTCTAGGTAGAGGAATAGGATTTGAACCAACTTTTCTGAATCATCTGTTTATACTTTCCCCCTGAAACCATTCCATTTCTTCATGAGAGTCTAAGGAGTCAAGTAAATTAAGTTTTCGGCAAGTCCCTTTAAGATAATCTCATGGCTTGAGACTCAGATATGTCTTCCGGGGGAGGATGACAAGCCAGGTCCAGAGAAACCAAGGTGATACTGGAGGGAAATGCCATTCATTTATTCCCTCACCATTCATTCCTGTATTGGTTGGATATTCATGGATGGATTCACGTGTTGATCATTAATTCTCTGAACACTTAGCATCAGCTCCGTGCTAGTTGATGGTCTCTGTTCTCATGCCACTTCTCTTGTGCTAGCCAGACATCCACCCCAAAATGGGAGAGAATATTTCTGAATTGTAACATAAGAGAAAAAAAAAATATTCAGCGTGCAAAAATCCAGTTTATGAAGTCGTCTGGTTGGAACCCTCCCATTACTCTTTGTTTCTTCTTTGACACCTCAAATACATTGATGCCCTGGCATCTTCTTGCTAGGAACTGTGTTAGGTCCTGATCCTGTATACTCAAGGAAATCTGTCCTCCATTTATCTTTCCAGATACCCTCAGATAGTCCTCAAAAAGAATTTGCAGTTTTATCATTCTCATTACCAGTAAAAATCTTTTCAGAAATAAGAGATGTTTGGTCTGGATTTCAGATGACTTCTGGAATTGAGGTTAAGACTCGGGGAAGGAAGATTCTTCCTTGGATATTTACTGAGCCCTGTGGTTTACTTTTAATAAGTATTTTAGTATGAACTACTTTGCTGGGTTTTGTGGGCAAAATCATAAAATACCTAATTTCCCTCACAAAAGTAAATGCTTGACTTATAAAAAACAGAGAATGGGATTGGAATAAAGCAATTCTATTTTTTACAGTGTGTCTATTAGAATAGAAATTTCCTTACTAATGGAAGGCAAGTATGTGCACCCATACCTCAAAAAGGTAAATCAAAGGCCTTGATTCTCAGCAGTGTGGACTTCTTTCCTGTGAAGAAGCAAGAATTGCTACCGTTGTTGTTATTAATATGAACTCCAGTGACACAAGAACTGTGTTTTAAAAAATAAATTTTTTTTATTAACCACAAATTTTCTCATAGGAAGAGTTGAATAGTTTCCTTGGTGTTGGGAAGTCCCTTTTTTAGAAGCATGTCCATCATGGATGAGCTAGGCTAATATATGTATATTTCGTGTGTGTGTCTGCATGTGTGTTTCTGTTCTTGACTAAAGAGAAGAAAGAATCTGAGAGGCAGACATACCCTGTGGTATATGCAAGGAGGAACTGAGTCAATGCCACAGAGCTCGGTTTCTCTGGTCATTCCTGCATAGTCTGCACCATTTAAACAGTTTAAATGAACATGCACTGTCTGAGCAATTGAATTTTTTCACTGTGGGGCAGCCAACTGTACAATCTTTCTGAAGTTCTACAAATGCATGACCATTTGTCACGATGAATGGTATAATATTTTGTTGCTTGGTCAATTTTTGCCTGTTTGGTTTGTCTCCCCTCTCCTCCTGTCGACAGTTAATTTCCTTTGAACCCTCTGCACAACGTCTGGGGTCAAGGGCTCCTTTCTATTCTGCTTTTCCTCCCCTTTTCCTGTTCTTTACTGCCTGTTTCTTTTTTTCCCTATGATTCTTCCATGCCCACCTCTTACTAATTTTTATGGTCAGATCTCTTAAAAAGTATATACACTTGTTATTATTCTTGTGTTTATTTTTGTTGCTAGAAGTTGGGACAGCTCGTGTACATAATTGCAACTAGAGTTGATAGTTTGAAAATGTCACTTGCTTTTGTGACCAACGAGGACACGAGTTTTTATTTGGCCCTAATGTGTGTACCTTCAGCCACTTTTTGTTTTGCTTTTCAAGAGCCTCTGAAGGCCCTCAGAGGGGCCCTGAAGAGGCAGAGACTGTCTTCAGCGAGGGAGCTGTGAGTGCAGGAAAGACGTACAGTGTTGGCTCTCGTGTGGAAGGCCAGCCTGATGCAGTCCTGAGACTTCGCCATGTGGGATTTTGTCCCTTGATTTTGAAAAGCTCTGAAACAACTTGGTTCTGCTCATTGGAACAATGGAGCCACATGAGGGTATGCACGGAGCTCACACATCTCTAGGACACATGTAGTGTTCATGACTCTACATCTTGTTTTCAAATAAAGCTTGTCATCTTCTGGATATATGGTGGAGCCGGGTGTTACAGGAATCGTTCTCTGACTTTTCCTGCAGGTTCTATTTAAACTAACAAGAAACTGAGTCTAGAAGATGAGGTCATTTTGTCTTGCAGCTTTTTATGACCTTATAATTTCCAATTTTGCTTTCTTAGCTAGCTAGTTCAAACTAGAAAAATAATTCATCTGTTGCCACATGTTTCTTAACCTCCTCTCCATTTCTTGCCCATTTGTTCTTACTTAGCTAGATGGTAGAATTTTAAAGTAATGGATATTTTAACAATGGTTCACTATTTAAAATTTTAATGGTTACTCGATATTTTATTTGCTTATTTATTTGTAATTTAATAAAATTTTTTTTTGTTACTTGATATTTTAAAGGTGCTCTCAGCTAAAAACAAGAAGCTCTTTGTGGTCTCTCTAGCTCCAATTATTTAAAGATTTTTTTTTTTTCCTTCGGGTTAAGGGACAGAGAGTGAGGCCTTTCTTGACCACTTGACGTTATACTTAATCACGGTTGCCTATTGGTTTCTTTCATAGTGATTCTGAATATTAGTGATTCTGTATTTTAATGATTTACTTATTTGTTTGTTTATTGCCATCTCTTCCATGCTATAAGGACAGGAAGAATGTTAATTTTGTTTACTATACTCAGTACCTAAAATATTCACAATTTATAATAGATAATATTTGGTGAGTGAAGAAATGCGTTTTCAGAGGAAAGACATATGGAGTTATTATAATTTAGTCCATTTAGTGTGTAAGAGTTATGTGAAAATCTATCTTGTGAACCAAATTTTGGGTGCTGGCTATCTGTTTGCAGTACTTTTTTAAAATTTAAAAAAGAATTTTTTTTAACATTTATTTATTTTTGAGACAGAGAGAGACAGAGCATGAACGGGGGAGGGTCAGAGAGAGGGAGACACAGAATCTGAAACAGGCTCCAGGCTCTGAGCGGTCAGCACAGAGCCCAACGTCGGGCTCGAACTCACGGACTGCGAGATCATGACCTGAGCCGAAGTCAGCCGCTTAACCGACTGAGCCACCCAGGTGCCCCAATACTTTTTTTTTTTAAGCTGAGGGGTTCATTTTATTATTCTGAGAGATTTTTTTTTTAATGGGGAATTCATGTAATAATAAAGAAGCTCAACTCAAGAGTCAGTTTATAATTTGAAGCTAAGAATTCTTTCCCTAGAAAAATATAGTTAGCCTATTATAAATTTGTACATGTAACAGTAAGGTTTATGGACCTTTATATGGGATCCTTGAACCCATATGTTGAGAACTTAGGCTCTTGTCTCTGAAGCTTTGTATAAGGAACAAAACTCTGATAGGTTAAAGATGGAGCTCTTTTACTTAAAACTCTGTGAGCCTATAGACTTGTAATCAAAACCACAATTATTGTTAGATTGGTTCCATGTGTAATTAAGACAGGAAAAAAACACAAGCCAGTAAAATGAGTAATGCAAGGAAATTCTGATGCACAGCTTCCTTTTGAAGAGGGTTTTACACACTCATCCCTGTCTAGTTCTCTGTTGAAGATTCTTATCTTGGCTACATAGATTGTTCAGAATTTTCAACATGGAGGAAAACAAAGTGGTCTGCCTTTTCTCGCTGGAGCCCCCACCCCCGCCCCCAAGAAAGTAATCCTGGCTGGGCCAGATTCTCTTGTACATGATTTCCCCCCAGCATGTTTGTTGGTGCTCTTATTGCCTGACTTCCCTTTTATCTAAAATTCCTGCGGTACATGATAACTCTCATGGAGCTGTGTTAGGGATGCCACAGTATACCTCAGATCTGAGGAACGCTTGGATGTTATTTTATTGCCTTGGGCAGTTTATGGGTCTCTAACTTCTTCATTCTGGTTAATGGGAAATTCAGAACTGAATTAGGAGATGGTTCACCCGAACCATTATTGCTTTCATGGAATTAGTGATCAGGGACTGGCTAGTGCCCAAAGCAAATATGTGAACTGTGCCTAGTTTTACATTGCCCTGCTCTAAGGCAGTTGTTCAACAAAGGCCTTTTATATTGATTAAAGCCAATTAATAAATGGAAAGGTAATCTAATTTCTTTCACACATATGGTTGAATTTGGTGAGTCTCAGTAACGTATATACAGGCAACACCTTTGTTTTGTTTTACTAGGTGCAGTAATTAAGGAGGAACACTTTTTATTGAACTTCTGTGGTAGATAAACCACTTTGATACCTTTGTTTGCGTCACAGTGTTCTTTACACGGTCTTTGAGGTACTGACCTCATCGAAGCAGCTAATCTTCCAGTGACCTATTTTGGCGTCACATGGACACAAAGGTGCTTCTCTCGACCGGATCTAAAGTATTGCATATTTAGTAACTCAACTTAGCGATTCTGAATGTCAGAGACTTAAGAGTTGGGTATATATTGGATGGTTCTCTCTGTTTAGCAATTTCCTATGTTGGAAAGCTACGTGGTAGATGTTTTTTAAAAAATATGAATATATATGTATATAAAATTAGACTTGATCCTCGTTAATAATTCAGTCACTATCTACTGACTCGAGAGTTCCTGTAGTAGTAGTTACTGGGGATTCAGTGGTGAACTAAAACTAGGATAACAGTATAAGTTTTAGTGCAATTGAATACCTTTAGGAGGCAAAGATCTGTGGGCCCATGGAGCTGCAGTTGGTGGAAGAGATGGAGACTGATTCAACAATCAGATAATAAATACCAATTTACAGCTGTAAAAAAACATTAAAAAATACCATATAATAAGGGAATTTGACCTGGTCTTGGGGTTAAGGAAGACCTCTTTAGGGAGGTAAATTATGTATTGGGATGTGGAAGAAGGTAGGGGTAGAGTCTTTAAGAAGGAAAAACAATAACCAAAAGTCTTTGGGGTCGGAAGGGAGTATGGGTGTGTAGGACACTACGAGAAGACCGGAGTGACTCAAGCATAGACCTCAAGCAGAGCACGGGGTGGGATGAAGCTGGTAAGCCTGGTAGAGCCTATACCATGCAGGACCTTGACTGCCCTGGCAGGATTGAGATTTTTACGCTAACTGAAATGGGAAGCCATTATTGAATTAAAAAAGTGGGTGGGGGGTTATATAGGTAGGTGGGCAGGTCACACGGTCCGATTTGGTTTTTGAGAGGATCATTTGGGCTGCAGAATGAAGAAGAGACTGAGTGGGGATGGCTGGAGGGAAGCAGGACTAGGGGCAGGGGTAAATCTGGGGAGGGTCGTTGTCCAAGCTGCGGTGACTTCAACCAGGGTGGTAACTAACAATGGAATTGGAACAAGCGGATGGATTTCAGAGGTATTTAGGAACAAAACTCAAAAGGACTTGGTAACAGAGTGTTATGGGGGAATGAATGGTGTTTAAAATTGTTTTGTATGTGTCTGGTCAGCCTGATTTGTAAATTAAAAACGGAAGCACTGAGCAGAAACCACAGGATAGGTAGAGCTGGCTTCACTGGCTTCTCAGATAGTCCCTGAGTGATTGGAGATAGAAGTTTGAAACGCAGAAATATCTTTCTTTTTCTGTAATTGTTCATCCGACTTTTTAAGTTTGTATTACAGTGTGCCATAAACACTTTTCCATGCGATAGACAAAAATCTGCTCCTGAAATACTGAGGGCTACGTTTGGATAACAGAGGTGATTGCTAAAGCAAGTATTAGCATAAGGTTAAAGCACAGGGTCTGGTGAATGCCTGCCAGGGACACTACACGAAAAGAATGTCTTCAAAGCCCCTTTGTATTTAAAAGTCGGACTCTGCACCCACCCCTGGAAACTCAGAGATATTTTAACTCTTCAGTATCACCAGGGTGCCTGCCATGTAGTGTGTGGCAGAAGAAGAGCACAAAGAATGAGTTGAGTGGGGCGTGGGGGGAGTGTATTGTTTTTTACATTCTTATGCAAGAACTGAACTTATAGTATGATCCCAACCAGCATTGCTGTGTCATTGATTTCTTACCCTGATCTCTTCTCAACTAGCCTGTAGGGCAGTGTGACTAAGGTATCATTTAGGAGGCCAGGACAGTAATTTTCTAAATAATCCCCTGGTGCATTGAAGGGGTTAAGGGAAGGATTCTCAGATGCTTCATCTGCGATCAGGGTGCATCTTAGACTTTGGGCCAACTGGTTTATCACATGGTTCTTTTATAAGGCTGTTGCTCATCTTGAAGTGTGATGTAATAGAGCTTATGAATTAAAAATAAAAACCCACAGGGTCACGTGAGTGTGTATTAACACCAGTGAACTAAGTATATCTTTCTTTGTAGGACATAATGCCGTGGGTACAAGACTTTTGCTTTTGCAAATGGCATAGCATCAGACTAACCTTAGTATTTAAATATTTGCCGAATGATGAAATATCGTAGGCTGCCTTTCTCCTAGACTCTGCATTCCTGTTTCATTCATTCTGCCTTTATCGCTGGTATGGCGTGCATACTTTTTTAGTGACAGTTAAACCAGGTCTGTCTCTGAGGCCTTCCTGCACTCAGTTCAGAGGCTGTGCTAAGAACATCAAGATTTATGTGAACATAAGAAAAATTCTGTTTACTCCTTGGATATTAAATGTCAGTTTTATGGCATTTTCAGATTCTTAATATGGTATCTTAAACGTTCTTCCCAAAATACTGTTTCAATTAAGTAAGAGGAAGAGGTTCCTCTTCACTTCTTTTGCTGAGCTCTTTTAGCTTGGAAAGTTATGAGATGTCTACCCCCGTTGGGACACAGAGATACAGTTTCCATCAGAAGTCATTTTTGTGTGACTGGAGGTGAGGAAGGATGTTGTTAAAAATTCTAATTTTCTTTTAATTTTTCGTCTCTTCCCTTTTTCAGGTTCATTTTATTTTTTCTAAGCCGAATATTTTAAGCAGGCTCATCTATCTTCATCCTGAGCCTGGCATTGGCTGGCCAGAAGAATTGGATATTATTTTTCAAAAGCTCAGAACAGATTTTGATACCTCGCTGCAGCATTTAACACTGGGAAGGACCAAGGCCAGTGTTCAGGGGTAATTCAGGTGGCTTTGACTCCTGCTTGCCAACTCATTACTTTAGTAAGCATGGAATCATATTGTAGATTAAATGTGGTTAATTTTTCCATTCATTTCTTAAAACCTTATACACTGAGTTAGATGTATGACTTGAGTTTAAACTCTGTTCCTGGATTATCGTTCACTATGAACTTGAACAGTCCAAAGATTTTTTTGATGGCAATATTCTCAGCTTTTGAAATTAAAAAAATTGAGCTAGTATTCAGAATAACTTTTTTAACAAGACACTTTTGATCTTTGATCAAAAGATCAGTTTTGGTTAAGTCCCTGAAAAGACATGTCGTTTCAACATTATGTGTATGGTAAGTGGAGCATATATGTTACTTTAAGTTTATGAGAGTCTTTCTCAGCTTCAAAAATCTGCATTAGTGACAGGGGCCACTGTGAGAGATAAGTAAGACCATTCATTTGTTCATTCAACAAATATTTCTTAAGCATCTACCATGTTCAAGACACCGTGGTAGATAGACATTGGGAATATGAGAGAAAAACAAACCAAAGTCTTGCCCTCATGGAGCTTATATTCTGCTTTATGTTTGTAAAACACATTACAGGTGATCAATAAATGGTAGCTCTGTCAGTATAGAAGATTTTTCTGAAAGTTTTGGTTCAAAACGTGTTAAATTATTTGAGAACTTTATTTTGAGTTTGAATTCAAGTAGGGTCACCAAAGAATTTCTGTGGATTTGCACATTAATTTTAAGGTTTTGAAATAGCGATTTTTAACTCTGCCCATTAGAATGAAATGGGGGGCGTTTAAACTAAAATACCAGTGTCAGAAGGCTGTCCTCAGCGATTCTGACATAATTAGTCTAGTGCGGGGCACAAGTAGTGGTATTTTTTAAGCCGTTCCTAAGGTGATTCTAATGGGTGACTGTGGTAGAGAGTTACTGCTTTACAGGTAAGAAATTTTATGAGTATTTACACATTGTGGGTAATCATGGATTTGCTATTTATATATCAAGATGATAGCTTGATATGAGAGAGGAACTATACCACTAGCTATGCATTGAAAAATTTCAGTGATGGGTTCCAGAATAAAATCCGTGGCCTCAGAAAACCAGGATATGTGGACTGTCGACTTTGACTGCCACAGTGCACCTGTTACTTTAGGTAAGTCATTTTAGCATTCAGACCTTAGTATTCTCCTGTTTAAAATGAGGGATTTGGTTAAATGCATTGAGGGTGCCTGGCAGTGCTAGGATTTTGCTGTGCTATAATGTATTGGTTTAATGGTTTAATGCCCCAGTGTATAGTTTACCTGTTACCGGAATGGTTTCCTCGCCTCCTGCCTCGTTCTCTCCCTTCCCCGTAGCTAACCAAACCAATGGTAGGCACCTAACCAGAGCCTGCCAGCCCTCATGGGGCCAACAGACAGCTAATTCACTCTGGAGAGAGTTTGAGTAAAGCTGCAATGTTGTCTTAGTCTGTGAAGCATAGAAGCATGAGGAAAGGATGGGGGACCTTGATGTTCACTTTGGACCGTAGGTGAACTGAGGCCAAGTGCACAGAGGGAGACTCCATAGAGTAGATGTATAAGGAGAGGCATAGATTTCACAAGAGGGCCTCTAGATGATCCCTGAGAGTGATACCAAGGAGAGCTTTGCCTTTGACTTCATCCCCAGGGCCCCAGCCGTATGTAATTCTTGTCCTTGGGCAGCTGTCATGTCATCTGCTAATTCCTTCATATATTTCCTTCCTTGTACTCCCTTCAATGGGTTTCTGTCCTTTGCAACCCTGTGTACTTTGAGCAGGATATGAGGGTGGTAGACACTTTTGAGAAACAAATGGGGCAATAATAAAAATAGAAACGGGGTAAGGAGAATAAGCAAAATCGTGCAATGTTGTGGAAAGAATGAGGATAGTAAGTTATAGTCTTAGCTCTGTCCCAGAATAGCTCAGTGACCTTATCCAAGGTGCTTGACACTCCCAGGTTTGTCTGAAATGGGAACAGTACAGTCTCCTAGGGATGCTGTAGTGAACAATTAGATACCGTTAGCATTTCAAAATGCTTTGAAAAGGTAAAGGGACACCTCAGTGAGGGGACTGCCTTGTCAACAGGTATTTGGAGAATGTGTTTTGAGATGTTTGCTCTCAGAGATGGAGATAGTAGAGAACAGAAGCTGAGTTATAAAATAGACTTAAAGGAGCAAGTTTTTAAGTGTGAATTTAACCCTAAGCGGAATACTTCTCTACTTCTGTCCGTTTTTAATTTCCATAGCGTGATTTTCCTCCCAGTGGTTATTATTTCCTTCTCAGAGCTTCTAATTATTTGTTGCCTAATTGTTTCTTGGATTCTTTGAAATATATATTTTTAGGTATAGTTCATTTTTTTCCACGAGGTTCTGCTGCAGATATGAATAACAGGGTTCTTTTGTGTTGTGAGTTCATGCTAAAGTTATTATTTTTCTTTCTTTGGGTTCAGTGAAGAGCAGGAATTGGGTCATGAATGCAAATGATATAGTTGGTTGATTTCCTTCTTGTCCTCATTTGGCACATCGTAAAATCATTTTGTTGTCTCCCACTCAGTGGGTTGGGCAGACAATGGGAAAGGCTTATAATTGGAGTAGTAAGGGTGTCAAGAGTTCAGGACTGAGGGAAATTGGCCCTCGGTGAACATGCTTAGCATTTGGACACCATGAAGCCTGACTCAGACAAGATTTTCTCATCCTTCTCTATTATTCTGGAAGATAACTTTTCATTGACATTGTTGGGTAACTAAGACAGTTAAGGTAAAATAAAAAGGAAGATTGGCTCAGTCAGCAGATAGAACATGTACAAAATCTTTCCAGTCATTTATGCATTTATTTACAACAAGTGGAATCATTTTCTCTTTTGGAAGTGCTGTTACATTTCCCAGTATACTTGGGCATCCATATCATCCCCTTGCTCAGAGCCACTTAACACATTCAATTGATGTAAGACGCAAATGTATAGGAATTTCGACAGATTTTACTGCTGGAAAGATCGAGGCCATTTTCCTTGCATTTCAAATTGTTTTCTATTACTTTAGTGGAAAAGGAAGTCCATCAAATGCTGCTTGTGGATCTGACGTTGAAACACAGGTCTCTTTGTCGGCAGCTTTTATGGAGTTACCTAGCTGATATTTAAGATTTCTTTAAAAGGTGTGAAGTTTATTATTTCCAGTCAAGTATGAATGGAGTATGCGGTACTGTTCTTTTTAAAAAACTTACTGACAAGCTGATTGAAGTTTGTAGAATTAAGTTCAGGGGACAACCAGTCGTTTTCAGAGGGTGCCTTTGTTCTTTGGGTTTTTTGGTTGTTGTTATTGTCATTGTTTATGATGGGTGTTGTGAACAGAATGCAAAAATACTGCAGGATTAATAGGTAACATTCTGCAAAAACAGATGTTCACCCTGAATCACATTGTTAGGAAAATTTTTCTAGGATAAACTTTTCTGGTACACTAGTACAGTATGGCCCATGGCCTCAGGCATACAAAACACTCTGATCAAGCAGAATATTCCAAGAGCTCAGAGGTTATCTCCTCAGAGCCAATGAAGGCCAGTCCTGAAGATAGACTTTTCTTTGGAATGTGCAGGGTTTGAGCAACCCAGGCCTGCTGAGTTAAGTCCCAACTGCCCACATGTCTAGCAGTATTTTATTGCCAGTAGTTGTGAATGTCATGCTTTTGTGTCTCTGGATTTTGTTGTGTGTTGAGTTTTGTTCTGGCAGGCAGTTAATTTACCCCAAGTCAACTTGATTTAAAAAAAAAATTTTTTTTTTAACGTTTATTTAATCTTGAGAGAGATAGAAACAGAGCATGAGCAGGGGAGGGCAGAAAGTGAGCGAGACAGAGACTCCAAAACAGGCTCCAGGCTCCACACTGTCAGCACAGAGCCTGACGTAGGGCTCGAACTCACAAACCATGGCATCATGACCTCGCTGAAGTCGGACGCCCAACTGACTGAGCCATCCAGGCGCCCCTGATTTTTTTTTTTTTTAAAGGTTGTTTTTAATCTTTGTGAGATTAAAACCAGAGTAGCTTTATTGTATGGCTAGTTTATCCTTACTCCCAAGTCACGGACTTTCTGGAGCCTCTGTTGAATGCTGCAGGTGTTTAACGAAGTCTCTGCACTGTGAGGAGTTGGACTGTGAATGTCTCCCAGACCTTTGTGGGCTCTGAAAGTTGTTCGACGTAATAGCTTCCCAATAGGTGCTTTTTGTTGGTGGCCATTCTTTCTCTGACACCTGTTCTTTCCTCAGCCTTGTAGAGTCTCACCCTCTGCATATACATCTTGCTATTTACCTAGGAATCAAGGAGGCTCCTGTGAAGATTTTTAGATCTCTCTCTCTCTCTCTCTCTTTTTTTTTTTTGGCATCGTCACTTCCTTTCTCTCTCTCACTCTGGCCTCTGTACCCCAACCTCCTCGTTCTCCCTGTTTTCCAGCCCTTTTCCTTGCAACTCATTGAGATTGCCGTGCTGTGCCCATGTGACCCCGTCTCTGCTTCACACTCTGGAAGGTACTTCTAGGCAGAAAGCTTGGTTGGTCATAATGCTTATTTCATTTGTTGCTGTTCCTTCAGAGACCACGGTCATGACATGCCTGTTGTTTTAATGACCAAAAACTGTGGTTTCATATATTTTGTCTAATTAATTTTTTCTAGTTAATTACAGTAGGAGAGATTATCTGGTATCAGTTACTCTGTATCGCTGGAAGTGGAATTCCCCCCCCCCCCCCAACATAGTTATCATGTAATATTTAAGAGCAGGGCTTGAGAATCAGACATATGTGGTTCCATGAGATTCCGGCATTATCATTTCTTGATCTTTGGCATTTTGTTAACATCTCTCTGACTTACTTATTTCATCTGTAAAAACCCCTCATGGAGTTTTATGAGCATTATTTGTGAAAGTCCAAGTAAATCGCTTAGGATAGCTCTTGTCACATATTAGAGCCGTTTTTTGATGATGATGATGGTGACAGTGATGATGATGCTACTGATATTTACTTTGATAGTACTTGGCTGTATTTGTACCTTAAGTGAGGATATTACATGGAAAAAATGCTATTCTTTTGTTTTATTTTTAAATGTTTTTTTATTTATTATTTTTGAGAGAGACAGAGAGACAGAATGGAGCGGGGGAGGGCAGAGAGAGAGGGAAACACAGAATCTGAAGCAGATTCGAGGCTCTGAGCTGTCAGCACAGAGCCTGATGCGGGACTTGAACCCACAGACTGCAAGATGACCTGAGCCGAAGTCGGATACTTAACCGACAGACCCACCTAGCCCCTGCCACCCTGCCACCAAAATGCTATTCTTAATGTTTGAAAGTCAAGGTGCTGCAAATCTGTGGTTGTTAATTGTCACCAAAGTGGGATAGGATAAAGGAGACCATAGACAATTTTTCCTTTTCTCTGCCTACAGAACTGTCAAAGAAGTACACAAAAATTCACTGATGACTTCTAGGCATGATTGCCAGCAGAGTTGATCTTTGTTTTGAAAGTACTCATATAGCCTTTAAGGGTACACAACTCCTGAACAGTTTAACTTTGTACTATGAAGTTGTCCCAGGGTAAAACAGAAAGCAGAATGTTTTTATCACATACAAACGTCCCCAAAAGCCTTGATAAAGAATGCCTTTAAAAATCAACTTGATTATGTCTTTAATATTTTATTTCTTAAGCTCTGTCGTGAGTGTGCTTATTATATTTGTTTCCTTTTTTGGGGGGTACACCTGAAATGTTCCATAGTTAAAAAAAACACCTGGGGTGCCTGGTGGCTCAGTCGGTTGAGCGTCCAACTTCAGCTCAGGTCATGATCTCACGGTTCGTGAGTTCGGGCCCCGCATAGGGCTCTGTGCTGACAGCTCAGAGCCTGGAGCCTGCTTCGGATTCTGTGTCTCCCTCTCTCTTTCTGTCCCTCCCCCCCCCACACTCTGTCTCTCTCTGCCTCTCAAAAATAAAGAAAACTAATAATAAAAAAAAAACACACCTATCTTAGGCTCTCACATAGTCCTGATATATTTTTAAAATTTATTTTTAATGTTTATTAATTTTTGAGAGATAGAGACAGAGTGCAAGCAGGGGTGGGACAGAGAGAGAGAGGGAGACACAGAATTCGAAATGGGTTTGAGGCTCTGTGCTGTCAGCACAGAGCCAGATGCGGGGCTCGAACTCACTAATTGTGAAATCATGACCTAAGCCAAAGTCGGAGGCTTGCTTAACCAACTGAGCCACTCAGGTGTCCCCTGATGAATATGTTTAAAAAAATATTGAGAGAAACAAGTGGCAGTATGATGGGTAGGATAGGTTGCACTTAAAATTTATATAGAACATTACCATGTAGCCTTAATGAAAGTGTGTGTGTATGTGTGCGTGAAAAACGTGGTTTGGAAAGAAACATCAGCTTCAGGAAAGCAATTTCTTTGTGAGGAGAGAAATGGGTGGGAGAAAGAGCAAGCAAGAATGCAAGAAAGTCTTAAATCGAATCCACGATGTTTTATTTCTGAAAAAAACAATAGAATCAGATATTCAGAATAGCATCTTAAGACCTGGATGGTACTTATGTGAGTGTTTGTTAATTCATTGTATGCGAGGTACATATACATATAAATAGAAGTATGTAACATTAAGAAGAAATATAGTAAAAGAAATATAATAACGTTAGTCTTCAAGTTGGAACTAAAACTTTTTGCGTTAGTACCTTGGTTCATGTTTTATCAAGGCTTTTTGGGACGTTTGCATGTGATGAAAACATTCTGCTTTCTGTTTTACCCTGGGACAACTTCATAGTACAAAGTTAAACCAGAGGTCAAGAACACCTTTCCTCCTGTGTATGTATCTGCGGTTGCTGTGAAACTTGGTGCACGATCTACCTAAGTTTGAGTTTTAGGAATCCAGACTGCAGGAACTTTTTCCTGGGCCCGATTGTGTTCTATGCTTCCTCTTGACCTCCTCTGAGCCTTTCAAATCTTAAAATTATGGGATGGCTCCTCATTGAGAGGACAAAGTCCTCACACCCCCCCTTTTTTTAATGTTTATTCATTTTTGAGAGAGAGAGAGAGAGAGAGAGAGCGCGCGCGCGCGAGCATGAGTGGGGGAGGGGCAGAGAGAGAGGGAGACAACAGAATCCGAAGCAGGCTCCAGGCTGTGAGCTGTTAGCACAGAGCCCGATGTGGGGCTAGAACTCATGAAAGGTGAGATCATGACCTGAGCCAAAGTTGGACGCTTAATCAACTGAGCCACCCACTCTACCCCCCCCCCCCCCATTTTTTCTTTTTGAAAGATGTTTTCTTTTCAGTGTTCCATTCCATCTACTCAGGGCACTGGACGAAATGGCAGCTCAGAAGCAGAGAAGCTGGGGACCAACCCCCACCTTCGTGTGGGTACCGGGAGTGCCTGCTGACAATGGGGTGCGGGGGCATGCCCACTCGTCAGACCACAGGCCCCACAGTCGCACGGTGCAGATGGGAGGGCACAGGCTGCACGGGACAGGAGGGCCCCACTCCAGCAGCCCTCACAGGACAGGACCTGACACACTGAGCAGGGGGTCCCTTCTCAGAGAAAGTCCTTCCCTCCTACCCTCTGAGGCTTGGCCCTGGGGAAAGAAGTCAGACCCAACCCAGGGAGATGGGGATGAGTTTGGGGCCTGGAGCATGAGCAGTCAGCAGGAGAGGACAGAAAGGGGGAGGGGGCCAGGGTGAAGGGCCACCCCCTGCCTGTAGCAGGGACACTACATGGTAGTAAGAGGAGAGTGTGGCAGAACGACAGTAGAAGCCGGGCACCTGTGAGGCCCACCCCCTTTCTCCCTTGTTGCCTCCCACCACCCTCTCTTCTTTCTTTTTGTCATTCACCCATCTTTGACTTACTTTCTTTTTCTTCTTTTGTTTCCTGTGGGTTTCTTGTTCATTCCCTCGCTTGTGTTCTGGCATCTGCAATTGATTTTTCCCTCCCACTTCCCTCAATTTTCTGGGCTGTACATCCATTAAGTCTTAGCATCACTATCCCTGTCTGTCTGTCTGTCTATCCATCCATTCATCCACTTACATTGTACAGTTCCCCCATGTTAATGTCATATCCTTACTGATATTATTTGCTTGGCCATATTTTCAGTTTAGATTTGGTGCTTCACCAAGGAGAGACTATATTTGTCTCCGTTTCCCAAGTACCTCTATAGCACCTGTCTAGTGTCTAGTATAACTTAGGCAGTAAATAAATATGTATCAAGTGAATACATGAATGAAGTACAGTTTGGGCTTTTGACTTAACATATTCTCATTAGCTATTTCATCATTTTTAATAGAAAGTGCTAGATTTAAATGAAACATTTATGAATATTTTTATGAATACTTTCATAAAACATAGAAGGATTTGGGGTCAGAGGTATTTTAAAGCCAGAGAAGTAAAGTATTTACTCATAAAGGAAGCACTGTTAGAATCCATTAATAGACTAATTTTCTTCAAATAAATTAATCAAAACATTTCTTACAAGTAGCACATGGTATGCAAAAAAATCAAAGGGGAATGAATATTTCAAATAAAAAGCAGCAGTTCTCAGCTCCACTTTTCCTTAATTCTATCTGATTAATAGGTTGAAATTTCAATAAGAAGATTCACCTTCAAGAAGAAAAAAATAAACATTTATATATTAGAACATTGTAGTGGCTTAAGAAAAGCAGGTATAGTTGTTCAGTTGCAGGTAGGATAGGAATAAAGGTTCATACTGAAGAGACTTTTTAAGTCACGATTTGTTTTTTTAAAAGTGCCATATAAAGGGTGCACTGTCTCCTCCAGTGTTAGCTTGTGTTTCCTGTAACCTTCTTCCTCAAAGGCCTGTCCTAAAAAAGGTTCAGCCTTGGGTTTTTTTTTTTTTTTTCCTTCTCTTTCAAAGACAGTATCTCAAAAATGGTACTAATTTAAGCCCTCCTAAAATGTCCAGATGCAGCACCTGGGAAAAATGAAGTTCAGAAGTTCAGAATTTGAAACTGCTTAAGCTAGGAGAATCTTCTTGCTGTCGTTGCATGTCTGGTTTTGGAAGCTGGTAACTTCTTTCGGGTGGGCATTGTTCCATTATAACAGATGGCCCCAAGTGTGGACATGCCAGAGAGTGAAGCCCAAGTGTGAACTTGTCCAAGAAGTTGAAACACTTCTCAGAATATCTTCTGATGATAGCCATGTCATTGCAACTGAGTTGAAAGAGCAAACTCAAAGAAGCTTAAAAGAAGCCTTTAGAGCTTTGCCGTCCAATATGGTAGCACCAGCCACATGTGGCTATTGAGCACTTAAATGTGACTGGTCCAAATTGCGATGCACTGTGAGTGTAACATGTACATCAGTTGTCTTAAGTTTAATATAAAAAAAAAGAATGTAAAATATGTGGTTACTGGTTTTTACTAGTGGTTAATGTTGAGACAGTATGTTGGGCGCCTTAGGTTAAATTAGATAGGATTAACTTCACCTGTTTTGTTTTTCTTAGAAACAGTTATGAGAAAATTTAAACTTATATATGTGGCTCACTTTATATTCCTATTGGACATTGTTGTTTGAGGGAGTATCTTTACCAGGGGTGTCCTGATAAACTTTGTCCAACTTACACTTCGATGTGATTGTTTATTCTGAAATACGTCAGGTCAAATTTGGAATAAAACCCTTGGAGTTTCTAAGTAACTTGCAGGTTAAATGTAGCAATAAAAGCAAGAGTAGGATTTTTTTTTTTTGTAGTTTTAAAAGAAATTTCAAGAAACAAAGAGCGTTGCAAAGCTAAAAATTCATTCTCATTGTTTTATTTTTAAGCTCTATTTCAAGTTTCTTCCAGAACAAAAATGTTCAGTCCCTTTTGGGTTCTGATGGCCTGGTAAAACTTCTTTGTAAACCCAGGGGATGTGATAGAATTGGCACAGGAGAAAATTAATTTGGTTGGAATCCATGAGTGGAATGGAGGTAATGAGCAAAGCTTGCAGAGTCCATTGTAATCAGTCCTTGCAGAGTTTTGCTGCGGTGCTGGGCTGCCCAGCCCCCTGCACTGTGGGCAGCATCATGTCAAGGTACCTTCCTAGAGAACCCCACTCTTGTGTAAAAAAGAAAAGAGTAAACATACCCACAGAATATGTGTATAATTATAGGCCACATATATATACCTTCAATAACATTGCTTGGCAATGATTCTTGTGTATGTGTGTGCGTATGTGTTTTTCTGGAAAAAAGTCAAATGGAGTTTTCCACAACTTTTTTTTGTATCAACCTAGTTGTAGGATATTTTCCGACCCCATATTTTTCCAGTAACTTAAGCTCAAAACTCATAGCAGTGAGTCTTGTCAAAGGTGAGTCAAAAACAGGAACCTTTTAATTCTATCACATGATGCCGGATGTCAGAAAATAACAATCGCAAGGAGTTCTTCCCCCCTCCCCTTCATTCGTCAGACTCTTAGTTGCTTGACTTCTTCACCATCGCTAAAGCCAGAAATTCAGAGGCGTAAGTCGGATATTCTCCGTAGAAAATGCATTCAGGAGCATACACATTACACGGGTTATAAATAGTATCTACCCTGACAATGCTGGAATTTTCTCAGCTGCTGGAGACATTGAAGTCTTTGTTTTGTGAGTCGCTGCCCTCTCCCCCACCCCTAAGCTTGAGTCATAAAGCCTGAAAAACTAATGAGGCTACTGAAACTTAAAATCTAATTGGGAAGATGTACGGGGAAACAATGCGAGATCGCATAGACCGTGTGGAAGCCTGGATTCGGGGCACCTTCGCTGGAGCAGTGCTGTAACCTGCTCACTGTGCATTTTCCTGTTTCAGGACCCTGCATTTAGTTTTTTCCTTCAATAGCATCCAGTTAGATATAGATGGAAAAAGTTAAAACAAAATCTAAGGAGGTCATCATCGAAGCTAATTCTAGGTCCTGAATTCCCCACTTAGAATAGGAAAAAAAAAAAAAAATCTATCCATGAAGACAAAAGTACAAGCCAGCTTTTCTTGATTGTGTGTGTATGTGTGTGTGCATTCTGAGTTTGTATATGATACTGTACGGTAGGAATTAGTAAGCTATCATCGGCATCCCGCTTGCCACCTGTTCCATATATAGCCATAGAACTAAAAATGGTTTTATAATTAATCGTTGCTTTCAACCATTTAAACAAAACAAGACAAGAAACATGCACTAGAGCCCATATGTGGCCCACCAAGCCAAAAGCTAATATTACCCGGCCCTTTACCTAAATAGTTGCTGACCCTTGGTTTAGAATATGCTTGCTGTTGTGACACTTGATATTAGGCATATAATTGAATAAAAAGTTCCTTTCTTGGATTTTTAAAAAATTCACCCAACAGAAATTTCATGAGTATTTGTTCTGTTCCTAGCATTGTTCTAGATAACTGGGGAAATAAAGTTAAAAAAAGAGCTTTACCTTCCTGTCAAGGGAAAAAAAAAAAAAAAAAAAAAAAGACCAAACCTGACCAGATCCAATGGAAATAAGAAAACAAATTCGGGGGGAATCAAAGCAGCCGAGTGTGAGATAAAGAAAAAAATCCCAAAGGCAGTTCTGTGTGTCTTGTCCTCTGTTATTCCTTCCATGGACTGTGCATTGAAGTGGTGACTAAGTTATTTCCCGGATTTTGAATTCACCCCCCACACGCCCACACACAAACAGAAGAAACACTTATTTGCTTTTCCCTGTGATTTCCTCATTTTCTGTTTCAGTTCTTTGCCAAAGTCGCTCTTTGGCCCGAACTGAAATTATTCAGCCTGGGCTTCTTGAACCCTTTAGATGGGTGCTCACAAGTTCTATTTATTTCCATCCTTCTGTTTTTCAGTCAGCTCTTTTGTGTCCTTCTACCTCAGGTTCGCTGCTTATATGCAGCATACAGTTGGGTTTTGAACTTTAGAAATCCTAAGCTCCCCCCGCCCCGGCCCTGCATCTTTGATCTTTGCCAAAGTGAGTTTCGGCAAATGTTTATTCTCATCATCTTGGGTCTTTCCTGTTATTGGAATCCTTTGTGACTCTACCTGATCGTTAACCCCACGATCCTGAACATATGAGTAGTTGAGTGATTTCTTCTCTGGTTTAAAATATGCCCTCCAGCCTGCATTTTTGGTTGCAGAATGACCAGAGCTTGGACGAAAGGCCATGGCTGACACATACACAGGCCTGAAATTATCTTGTTACAAACAGTGACCACATTCATGTAAATGGCTAGGCAAAGGTCAAAATATGAGCAACATTATTTATGGCCCAGTGAGCGATTTGTTGTTCAAAGTCTGTCCTCTTTTGTTAGAATACTGGTATTATCAACGTCGGTGCCAGGCTGAGGACTGTCTATACAGTGACTTAGTACAAATCAGGGGAGGGGACAATTGAGATGTATCCCAGGAAACCAAAACCCCACACCTGACCCAGAAGTAGTGCTATTCTCTGTGCTGTCAGACTTGTTTGTTTGCCTATTGACACGAGAATTTTCCTCCCTGTGTATCAGTGGTGTCATCTGTAGCTGGGGTAGTTCTCACAGGATTAAGTTAACATCTGTGGCAGGCCTGCGGGGTATTGGGGTATTAGAACTTACTGTAACTGCTTGCTGTAGGGTCTGTGCTGTTTGTCAGTTTATTGTCTCTCAGGTTCAGATTCATCCTCCATTGTCTGTTCTGTGACAATGGATATGGACTGTGAATGTTCTTCCTTTGCCAGCTGGCATGATGTGGAGCACTGTTCGGAGAGCGTTCTGGAGAGACTTTGTAGGAGGAAGGAGTTTTCCTTGCTGGCTTTTCCAGCCCCTGGCTCCTGCGGCATGAGAGACATCTCTAGTGCTTGTTTCCTGCACTGCATGTGCCTCTACTTTCCCCCAGCCCCTGTGGCAGGGTGCTTCTCCAGTGCCAGGCTCCTGTAGTCCCTGGTGGCCAGGGACTGCCTCTAGTAGCCTGCAGCTTCCTCTGACCTCCCTACTTGGGCAGTTTTGGAGCGGTGTGCCTCTGGCGAGCCACCTCTGTGGGGAACGGCTTTCCCTGGCACGCTGGAGGATGGATTCCGGTGAGTTCCACACATGCAACACCACAGTGAATTTCCCGCCCTGCCGGGAGCACAGTGGAACCTGGATCTCAGCCCTGGGGAGGAAGGCTGTCCCTTCGGCACTGAGGCTCAGCCCTAGAGGTGTGGCTGCTCCTTGTATCTTATATTCTTAAAGGTTCTGTTCCTATTAATTTCTCGTTATAACTCATAATTCCCTCCATGAAACTTTCTCTGTTGAAATTACTATGTCGTTTCTCTCTCCTGTTTGGACTCTGTCTAATACAGGGTCCCATCTCATAGTGTTAGGTTCTGTGCTTGCAATGCAAGAAACAAGTTGGTAAGAGAGCCTATTGGATTTATACAAAGGAGCATGAAATAAGAGTGCATAGGCTACTGTGTATTTCTCTGCATTCTTTTGATCAAATGAACACATCTTACAAAATTCTGGAAATTTGTAATTATCTGTAGTACAGGAGGAGGTGAGTAGTTCTCTTGGTTCTAGAATAAAATACCCACGAAAGATTTTGTGTGATAAATTGGCCATTCTGTTTTTCGTGGGAGCTTTAGACTGTGTGAAGAAGTTCTCTCTCTCTAAATAAATAAACTTAAAAAATAAATACATAAAGGGGTGCCTGGGTGGCTTAATTGGTTAAGTGCCCAACTGTTGGTTTTGACTCAGGTCATGATCTTACAGTTCTGAGTTGAAGCCCTGCATTGGGCTCCAGTGTGCAGCCTGTTTGACATTCTCTCTCTCCCTCTCAGCCTCTCTCTTTGTTTCTCTCCCTCTTTCTCAAAATAAATAAATGTTAAAAAAAAATAAAAGTCGTTACTTTAAGATAAAAAAAAATAATATATGAACAAGGGTGCTGATAGGACCCATTTGGTGAGTGGTAATTCTGTTTCTGGTGATTGTCTGCAGCGCTTAATATCTACATCGATAATCCAGTGTTGATGAGATAGAGGTACATGTCAAGTTTGTTTCCTTCTACCCTAGAATCATGTGATAAGCTTGCAAGCGGTTGCTCTTTTGTTCCCCTTTTCTGTGTGAATGCTGCAGCAATGTGATAATGGCAAGTGTAGGACTCAGAAAAAAAGAAAAGACCAGAATGAGGTGCCATGAAGATCTTCTGCTCTGATCCCTTCAGTTTTATAATGGGGAAACTGACCACAGGTGAGGCTGAATGCCTTGCTCTGGAGTATGCACCTAGTCAGAGAATAAAAGAGTACCCTAAGACAGAGTTTTTGATCCCTAGTCAGTTGTTTTTCCCTGACTCCCACCTTTTAAATTTCTCATGTATTTTTTCTTCCTATTTAAGATTTATAAAGCTTGAGAAAATATAGTACGCACTCTACTAAAGAATATTTGAATCTAAATAAGTGAAAAGGACAAACCAGAAAGTGCCTTGAGTATGTGAATCATTTTTTTTTTTATTAAAAAAATATTTTATTGGGGCTCCTGGGTGGCTCATTTGGTTGAGTGTTCAACTTCAGCTTGGGGTCATGTTCTCACGTTTCATGGGTTCCAGCCTCAGGGCTGGCTCTGTGCTGACAGCTCAGAGCCTGGAGCCTGCTTCAGATTCTGTGTCTCGCTCTCTTTCTACCCCTCCCCCGCTCATGCTTTTCTCTCTCTCTCTCTCTCTCTCTCTCAAAACAAAACATTACCTAAAAAATAAAAAACACTTTATTGAAGTGTAACATATGTAGAGAAAAGTGTGCTTACTATAAGTGTATAGCATGATGAATTTTGTAGAAGTTGGCCTTCTGTTTACAGCATTCAGTCTAATTCATAGAACGTTACCTTGTACCCCTGATACTCCCTTCTTGTGCCCTTTGGTCGCTAATTCTCCCAAGGGTAGCTACCATCCTGGCTCTTAACAGCATTGGTTAATTTTGCCTGCTTTGTACTTTTTGGAAATGGAATATCCTATAGTCAGACAGTAACTACTCACCTGTGCCTGGCCTTTATTAATCGTGGTTGTGTTTGTGAAATTCATCCGTGTTGCTGTGGTTGGTTGTAGTTCAATTGTTTTCAGTGCTATAGTATTTAGTTGTATGAATCTTTTGGGATTTATTTATTCATTCTACTGTCGATGGGCATTTTCTAGTTTGGGGCATTTACAAATACTGCAGCTATGAACATTTGTCATTGTTGTTACTATTTTTTAATTGTTTGGGTATGAAAAGACTGCCAGGTATGAGCTTAAGGGCACAAGCTTGGAACTGGACAAACTATTAATCGTGTGTGATCTTGGCCAAGTTTTTTTACCTTCTTGAGCGTGTCTCCTCATTTGTAATGGGCATATGAATTCCAGTCTTGCAGGATTTTGGAAAGAAATGAATAAAATGATGGATGATCTCCATAGCGCTTGACATAAAATGAGTACTCACAGAATGGAAGTTGCTATTACTTTTTTATTTTTATTTATTTATTTATTTATTTATTTATTTATTTATTTATTTATTT